>NW_023270451.1:13325852-13588874 GCF_011800145.1 Mirounga leonina
GACCCGGTCCGTCCCCAGACCCAGTCCGGGTTCGAAGCAGGAACCAGTCCGTCCCCGGATACAGTCTGGGCTCTGAGAGTAGGACCCGGTCGGGCCCATCCAGTCGGGGTTCTGAGTCGGACCTAGTCTGTTCCGGGACTCAGACCCGCTCCAAGTCATTCCCAGTCTGTTCCCCGAGCCAGTCTAGACTCTCAGTTGGACCCAGTCCAACTCCAGCAGGTTTCCAGAACTAGAAAAGAAAGCTGAAAGTTGAGTTCATAACAAAAGCTGTGGAGCTAGGATCTGACAGGGACTTATCCGGAGGCAGCAAGAAAGCAGTGAAGCCACGAATAACAGGTATTTAAACCCAGTTGCTCATTGCTCCTGGGGGGCTGTCGGAGGTCTCCTTTGGTTCCCTTTTCCGACACCAGGACTACGAAAAGATAAACTGAGGCATAGTAAAAGGCTTAAGAGTTTATTTGTGCAAAAATTGATTTGAATCAGGCAGCAGCCAATCCAGCAGATAGAAAAGAGCTTCAAGGAGCTGTACAAAATGAAAGATTGTTTTTTATTTAAATTAAAGTTAGTTAACATATAGTATATTATTAGTTTAAGGGGAAGAATTTAGTGATTCATCACTTGCATATAACACCCAGTGCTCCTTGCCTCGAGTGCCCTCCTTAATGCCCATCACCCAGTTGCCCCATCGCCCCACCACCTCCCCCTCCCACAACCCTCAGTTTGTTCCCTATAGTCAAGAGTCTCCTAGGCACACATGAGAAAATGAAAAAAGCAGGTTGATTATTGCAAGGCTACTTTTGTTTTAGAAAATGGCAGGAGTCTTATCAGATTACCTTATTGGTGCTTATCAATTTCTGATTGGTTTAAGATTCCATTTCTGGGAGAGCTGCAATTGTAATGAAATTTTGGTTTGGTAATGTGGGATTTAACATGTGACTCCATTTAGGGCCTGTTGTCTTGTTTTTAACAGGAGATATTAATTGTATTCTGACTAATGCAAACTATAATCAGGAAAACTTGATGGATATTTAGTGATATTTAAGGGATATTGATATTCTTATTTTGGGTATGATAACACTGTGATTTTATTTTGGAAAAATAAGACTTTTCAGATACTTCTTTAAATTCAGATAAAATGGTATAATGTCTGGACTTTGTCAAAATAATGAACAAGGAGGGGTAGGTAGGGATGAATTTGAAATGACATTGGTCATGAATTGATATTTGTGATAATATGTGTAATGAGGTAAAGGAGGGTTCATTATACTGTATTTTCTATTTTAACCTGCTTTTGAAATTTTCCAAAATAAAAAGGTTCAATTTTAAAATTAAGAACAATTTTGAATTATTGAATGGAATTTCAACATTGAGTGAATGGAACTTACCCAAATTAGAATCAATATTATATATAACTAAACTCTATAGAAATAGGTTAGAAGAAGCATTTAAATTTTTGACAGCATTTAAGAGAAAAATACAAAGGAAATCTCACTCTTTTATAGGTAGCCTGATCTAATTTATCTCTCAATTTTACTTCTAAATAAATTTAAATGATTTAATTCAAATAATGGGTTATTGATTGCATTTTTCTAAATTTTCCATCAACTTAGCAAAAGCAGTTCCTATTTACGTATAATTTTAATGGTGAATCTTAACTATCAACAGGGTAGAATGTGATTTTTTCTTTTAATTAAGAAAGAAATATATCCTTGTGATTAGTTTCAGTTAGTTTAAAATTGTTTTAAATACATATTAAATGGGGGCACCGGGGTGGCTCAGTCAGTTAAGCATCTGCCTTCAGCTCAGGTCATGGTTCCAGGATCCTGGGATCGAGCCCCCATCAGGCTCCCTGCTCAGCGGGAAGCCTGCTTCTCCCTCTGCCTGCCGCTCCCCCCGATTGTGCTCTCTCTCTCAAATAAATAAATAAAATCTTTTTAAAAAATATGTATTAAATGGAAAATTTTTACAAATTGGGAAAAACAGTACATCTTCTATGTCCCAAAACTTATGGTGTGTTTTGTGAGTATGTATGTGTGTTATTTTGAAGATTATAACTTAAATATAAATGATATTTATATTATTTGGAGGTTTTATATCTCAGTCTCCAGAAAGGTAAAAACATAAATCTTTGCCAAATACAATTATGTAATTAAAAACCTATTTAGGTATTTTATCATATCAGTTTTCAAAATAGTTACAAAAGACAGATGTTGCTTTAGGCTAACATAAAAGTATAATATTGTCACAATTACAAATAAATGCTGTATTGAGTATGCATAGCTAAACATATGAATTTTTTGTTTTAATTATTATTTTAAAAGTTAAGGCCTTCTTCCCTTGATAAAAAGTGGGCCAGTTCATTGCTTTCGATTAATAGGTAAAAAGCTGGTTAAAAAAACATAAATATATATGACTGATATTTGCCTTTTTGCAAAATGAACTTCTATTGCAGTTGAAGCGTTGAAAGTAAACTAAATGGTGCCCAAAGAGAATACAGAGTTGTTGTCTTTGGGGGGAAAAAAATTGTTAGGCCCCTTGGGAATGCATCACTCAAAATGTGATTTCCAAGTAGGGGGACCCAGTAATTTCTCCTGCATTGAGACATAGAACCCCCAATTTTTTAAAGATGGGGAAGGCATTTAAATAAAAGAAATAAAATGTGGGTACATTATTTAGTACTGCTTTTGAAACAAATATTTAGAAAAGACAATGAAGAATGTGTTCTCAAGAAGTATACGCTTTGGTTAGCAAGTTAACAGATAAGGAAATATAGCATTAAAATAGATTATAATCTATGCTGAGAAAGCACGAATCAGAGAAAGTCATGGGAAGTGCAATTTAGGTGGGGCTTCCTGGAAGAAATAAATACCCTGTTTGAGACTTGAGGTAGCAGTAATTAGCCTTTCAAATGTGTGTGTGCCTAGTGGAAGTCAGAGGAAATGGGCTTACTTGGAATATAGACGTGAAGATGAAGGGAAAGAAAAGGCAGTGATAAGTTCATGTGCAAGAGAGGTTTTGGATTTAAGGAAACACAAATTGTACCTGGGGCTGAAAGATGAAGTTCAAAAGGGAAAGCATAGCGTGTAGCTGGAGGGGAAGAAACCTTCTATACCAAGCTCATGATTTCAGTTCTCTTAAAGACCATGAAGAATCACTGGGTTGTTTTAAGTCAGGGAATTATGTGTTAAGACTGCACTGTTTATTTGTTAAAACCACATCCAACTCAGCAAGTTTATTTTTTTTAAGAATGCATTATGATTATAAGAGTGAAAACTTGGCCACAGTATAACAGACAGTTTAGGGATTTCAAGTCCTAGTGACCCACATTCAGTTAGTTTAAACTCCTGTGAAGTTTTTAGCACTTGAGCTCTACAAAATACCGGGAGAGATAGGAAACACGGGGGCAAATCATCTGTATGCTAGGAAACTTGTGAACATAATACCTGGAAAAAAAGATATTACAAGAACAATCACTTAACTTACAATCAATGTAGGTCTTTGAAGAGGTCCTTTCTCCTTTTTTTTTTTTTTAAGATTTTATTTATTTATTCATGAGAGACAGAGAGAGAGAGAGAGGCAGAGGGAGAAGCAGACTTCCCGCGGAGCAGGGAGCCCGATGCGGGACTCTGGGATCATGACCTGAGCCGAAGGCAGACGCTCAACCATCTGAGCCACCCAGGCGCCCCTCTCCTTTTTATTAGATGTCTCTGAACTAGAAGTTTTTTACTTCATTTTCCATTGTGAGCTTCCCACCCATGTTCCCACAATTGATATCATCTTCTTCCCTAATTTAACCTTTTTGCAATGTAACATTTTCATACCCTCTTCTTATGCTGTCCCATCAACAAATTTTTCCTTTCATGTCATGAGTAACTAAATGAATGTGTTTGCACGTGTGCGCGCACAGACACACAATATACAAATGAAATCCAAAAATACTCTCTTTCCACTTAGTGCCAAATTTCCCAGTTATGCGTTACATTTTCACCCCCATTGTTCATTACAGAGGACATAATGAAAAATTGTACCTTTGGGCGACTGGGTGGCTCAGTTGGTTAAGCGGCTGCCTTCGGCTCAGGTCATGATCCTGGAGTCCCTGGATCGAGTCCTGGATCGAGTCCTGCATCGGGCTCTCTGCTCGGCGGGGAGCCTGCTTCTCCCTCTGACCCTCCCCCCTCTCATGTGCTCTCTCTCTCTCATTCTCTCTGTCTCAGATAAATAAATAAAATCTTAAAAAAAAAAATTGTACCTCAACCTTTCTGTCACATACGATGCTCACATTTGCATATGTGAAATCACCTATGACTTTTTCATTTGCCTCTCATGCAATAGATTACATATGGAATATGCCTTCAGAGCTAATCTCTTATGATAGACTCTCATAGCTTTTGTAAGGAATTTATCAGGGTCACTCCTATAATTTCTCAGGGTGTCAGAGAGGACCCTTGGTGAGAATACGTGGTTCCAGAATAAATGAATCACCTAAGTGATTACTTAAAGAAAATATGCGTGAGGACTCCTCCTGGGCATTTTGGCCAATGAAAAGAAAGAGGAACCTACCTTTCAGGATAAAAGTACTTGCTAGATCGATGATCATTGAAATTGTTTTGTGAGAAATAATTGAATGTGATCATATGGCACTTTTGTTTGGAATACAAGAGGGTGTGTGTATATGTGTGCGTAGTCTCTATTCACATTAAACATCTTTTCTCCCTCTTCTCTTCCTTCTTCTGCTCCCAGTCACTCTTATAGTTTCTGAATTCTCTGAAGCTTCTTTCTTTGTCCTCGAAGTCAATCAATTCCCTTAGTCCTTTATGTTTTCTTATTGTTTAAATAAGATTTTCTTAGAGATTAGAGGAAAGGTTTTGGAGCTATGATGATAAGATTTTATCCAGCTCCCCCAGCTTCTTAAAACTTGCCCTTCAAATCACCCAAATTTCCCAAGGGAATTAAAGAATAGGAATGCAGAAAATTTTGGAAACAAGGTACCTCTTCATTAATATGATAGCCAGCATCCAATAATAACCTGCAATGCAATGTTCTTTGATAACACACGAATTGCTGGTGCATTTGTTTTGGTTTAAGGTTTAAGTGGACTCCTAAACTATCTTCCTTCCCTCTTCAATCATCACCAGCCCAAATTTCATTTCAAGAGATTAGGAGATTATATTTGCCTTGCTAATCTTTCCAAAAAATGAAGATGTTCTTAGCCCTGTGCTACTGCTAATGTTGACCTGTCCCATATCTCTGTCTCAGTAGGTTCAGTGAGAATACATGACCTCTGCCATATAACCTCCTTCTTAAATCTTGCTGGTTTTGTTTTTAGTTTTGGTTTTTTAATTCACTAAGCCTTGGTTAATTTCCATTGTGGTTGTTTCATCAGGAACTAAACTCAAGTCTCTAGGCGAAAACCAGTAACAGGCATGTGTGAAGAGAGAAGATTCTATCCTAAATTATCCTTCCCAGTAGATGCTTTAGAGAAGAAGGCAAATATGGACTGAGGCCTTGACACCAGGTCCAACCAATGCAGAAGAGATGTATACACTGCTTTGCTTGCTTATTGCAAAGTCGGCAGTGCACAGCTATTGTTTTTGAGCTACAGTAAGATTGCTGGTTAGAGAAGAGTCACCACTATAATCAGTCACTTCACCAACTCCTATTTGACTGAAGAAGAGTAGGGACAAACATAGATACATGGGGGGATGAGGAATGAAGTCTACTACCTCTAGATGCTTCACATGCTTGTGTTATATGAGAAGGTATATATATAATCAGGTTGATGAAATTGCCATTTTGGTAAGTCAAGTAATATTGGATATTGACATTTTCATGTAATTCAATCTCAAGTGATCACAAGTTGGTTCTCTGTGTAAGAAGGAATAATGAAATGTGAGAATGAGTAGGAAGCTCCCCAGAGAGACTCCACCTGGTTGGAAGATATAACCTACTGTGCCTAGAAGCTAGGGATTTAGCCTATATTCTTAATAGGGATCAGAAAGTGATCTACTGGCTATGTGTTTTATAAAATTTAAAAACTTTTTGATGGCAGGACACAATGCAGTGACACTCAGATGAAAGGCAGAAGTGTTTGTTACTTGTAGCTCTGAAAGAAAGCTGCCGCATAGAGTCACAAAGGGAGTTGCACCTGGGGACAGGACAACAGCAAGCTGGAGCTCTAGATATTAGTATATGTATGGCAAGAAGGGTGGGATTAACTATGTTTTGTGACCTCTCTGTGGATTGGCCAATTTGAATAATTTTGCATGTTCAAGATGAGGGGATAGGGGAGTGCCTCTAGTTTTCTGGTACCTAGACCTGAGGCAATTAGGGCCTGTGCATAGTGGTCCAAAGTGTGAGAGCCACATTAGGGAAGGGTTCAGTGCTCATTTAGCTGCTCAAGAATGGAAACTTGCCTCTACTCAGGGCCCAAAATTGAGTCAAGAATGGAAACTTACCTCTACTCAGGGCCTCAGCATTAAAACAAACTATATTACACTATGGAAGCAGACAAACACATGGTAACAGAGAGGTCTAAATACATAGTTTTAAATTACACCAAAAGAGATACATGGTTTTGTTGAGTAAAGATGCAGTACCTATCAAAACTAGATAAGGATAGAGGTAAGTGAAGCCTTGTTGGAGAAGTTAATTCCACTCTTGAGTCTTAAAACATGAGAAATTGCTCGGACAGAAAAGAAAACAGCAGGTGGGGGGGGGAGAGCACTACTGTCAAAGAGAAGAGTATGAATTTAGACCAAATGCTGGAAAGAACAATTGGGTATTTTAGTATTTGTATTACAAAAAGTGAGATTCCACTGGGCTATGTTTGAAATTCGACAACTACCTGTACCTCCCATACTCCTCTCTACCCACCACACTTCACTTTACAGAGGCCTGAGTAGCTAAATCTCTGTAACTTTAGAGGACAGGAGGTCAGAGGGGGCTTGCTTTGGCATTTTCTAATGGGCTGCATGCACTTACTGAGTTCACGGAGGCCGTACACAGGAGAAAATTTCATAAAGTTAGGAAATAACAGGAAAATATCTTTCTTGACAGATTTTTAAGAGTTAGAAACCATGTTTGATTGAGGATTAACAGTTGGTCAGCCATCATTTGTTCACCCTATTGATAGTTATATTTTCTCACTCATCTCTATTATTCAAGCAAAACAACAATTTCTTAATAATTATAATAATTTACACAAGCCCTAGGCTGATTTATAATCCTTTTAATGCTATATAATGCTATATAAGGACATAAGAGTGTCCTTACATAACAACCACCACCTTCCCACATCCAAGTTGGCATTCTCTTCAAATATGTCACTTAGAATTGGCATGACTAATACTAGATATGTTACATGCATGCTCCTTAAGTGATAGGACAATGACACTGGATTCTACATTCCCTCAAATTTAGCACTAAAAGTTTTCCCCCCCCAAATTTTCTGGGTCATTTATTTTTAGATTGCATTGCAATCTGAGATCTTCAGCATGTAGAATAATGTACTCATGGCCACACTTAAAGGTAATTCTCTTTGTTAAAAGTTCAAGTGTAGGGCGCCTGGGTGGCTCAGTCAGTTAAGCGTCTGCCTTTCGGTTCAGGTCATGATCCCAGGGTCCTGGGATCCAGCCCCACATCAGGCTCCCTGCTCGGCGGGAAGGCTGCTTCTCCCTCTCCCACTCCCCCTGCAAAAAAGTTGAAGCGTAGGTGGTCTTAGAGTCTTACTCTTGTAATTACCTCTATCTGAAACACACTGCTGTCAGTTATCCAAGAGGACAGAGGATACCTCTCTTACTTCCTTTATGTCCTACCTTAATGCTGGGGCTTTCCTCATAATTCTGTCTAAAACAGCACCTTATGGGACGCCTGGGTGGCTCAGGTTAAGCGTCTGACTCTTGATTTGAGCTCAGATCATGCTCTCAGGGTCATGAGATCAAGCCCCATGTCAAGCCCCCGCATTGGGCTCCATGCTCAGTGGAGGGTCTGCCTCTCTCCTCCCTCTGCCCCTCCTCCACTCATGTGAATGCTCGCCTTCTCTCTAAAATAAACAAATCTTTAAGAAATAAAAAAATAAATAAAACAGTACCTTCCCTCTCTCCCCAATCACCTTTCACGCTTTACTCCCTTACCCTGCTCCATCTTTCTTCAGAAATGTGCTGCTTCGGAATTATTAAACTACTGACCAACTCATTCAAATACAAGGTAACCCAACACAACCTGTTTGTTAATTCACATAAAATCTTTGACTTAAAATAATTGTTTAATCTTTCATTAAAAACTAAAAAGTTATTTTTAATCAACCCTATAACTGCCACATACAGAGTCACCTTGTAAATGTCACTGAGTACTCTTGTTACATATGTAGTAGCAGTTTAAATGTTACACGAGCCTCAAATAATGTACAGATTTTCCATGTCTCCATATAAATGTCACTATTTGAAATAGATACTGGGTATATTTTTGAAATGTTATCTCATTAATCATCATTGTTCTACAAAATGATGGTAGTAAAAATACAGTTCACAATACTGTAAATGTGCAAAATGATTTTAATTAGAAGACAGTATCGTGTGTGGTTCTATAAATCGATTTTTTTGCTTTCATTGGCTCCTTTAGTCAGTGCGTGGAAGGGCAAGAAATGATCCCAAAGTGGCAGGAGATGAGAAACAGGATTTTACTTATGGAGTGAAATTCTAAATTCCACAGTATATGTTATACACAAGGCCAGAGATATCATTATATGAAGATAGACTCACTATCAAGCAAAAAGAACATGATGGCGAGTGGATTAAAAAATTACCATTGCTAAAGGGAAAATGTGCGCAGGTTGTGCGAGAAACGCATATGAGAAAAAAAAGAGAGGAGCACTGACAGCAGCCATCCATCATCATACCAGGAAGAGATTGCCCTGAGTCAAAAGTTCGGGGCGCCTGGGTGGCTCAGTTGGTTAAGCGACTGCCTTCGGCTCAGGTCATGATCCTGGAGTCCCAGGATCGAGTCCCGCATCGGGCTCCCTGCTGAGGGGGGGGTCTGCTTCTCCCTCTGCCCTCTTCCCTCTCATGCTCTCTGTCTCTCATCCTCTCTCTCTCAAATAAATAAATAAAATCTTTAAAAAAAAAAAAGTTTGGCCCCTCTTTGGAATGAGCAAGTGAATCTATTGAGAAAATGGGTACATCTGTCCATTTTAGCCTGTGGGCATAAAATATTCAAATCATGTAAGTACCCCTCTGTCCTTTTCCCACCTCTCAGACACCAGCAATTCTCTTGTCAACCAGCAATCTTCTGATAATGGCCTTCTCATGTAGCTTGCCTAAAGGAAATGTGCCATGACAGTTATATTTCTAGCATAAGAAAATAAATTTGCATTGTACCTTATATATGTCGCTTTTGATTTTAATCAACATGAAGCAGCCTTCTCAAGTTTGATGAACTTGATACTATTGAACTTACCAAGAATTTGTCCTAATAATGCAGAAGACCAGGTCACCATATCCTACACCATGATTAAATAAGCATTTTACATTGTCCCTTTGCAATCAATGTCTCTCTTTGACGAATTAGGAACTTGTTTACAACATCTTCCAGATCAAATCTATAAACTGTATCATACTATACCACAAATAATTGTAAACTTCCAAGAAAGTATATTTTCTAATTTTGTAAAATCCTGATAAATTTCCTAGGTGTCATTGCATTATAGACTATGTAACAGATGCAGATTGTTCTGTAATGTATCTCTTTTGCCTTACTAGAGAGTTAGCTTTTTCTTTTTTTATTATATGGATAAAGGAGGATTTTTCAAGTCTGTATAGATGTAAAGAAATTTACACATTTTCTCTAATTCCTTCTTAATAGAACTCTATCTTTTATGATTCTAAGATATCATCTGGGAATTGTATTTCTATTATTTCTTTTAAGGTTTTGCTTCAAGCACCTGCATCCCAGGAGGGCATACACATGAGAAATCTCCAGGTCTCACATAATTGTCTCTGAATAACCCCTGAATTAGTTCTTAATCAAAAGCAGGAATTTTTCCATGTAAAGGGTCAGCCCTATTAAATAAAGACTGAATTTTGTAGTATCTTGACTCTAGTCCTAGTTCATATGGTAATGACTATTTCTGCTCTTCCCTAGGAGTTTTAAATCCCTCAGCCAAGAGATAGTAGACAAATGTTTAAATAAGCCTTTAATGCATGTAGGCTTGTATCCCAGGATTCTTGTTTCCTACTCCACCTCCAACTAATCCAATGATTAAATATGTAAAGAGAAAAAAATAATTGAGTAATAAAATTAACACTTTATACATTTGGAGTGATGTGAGTCATTTGTTTATATATTTATTCTATAAGCACTATAAGTTTAGTGCTGGACACTGACCAATCAGATTGCAAACTGGAAGAGGTAGAATCTATACACATAGAACAAGGCACATAGATGTAGGTGTTTGCCTTAAGAGAATCGTTTGATTTAAATTCAGTTGAAACAGTGTTTAAATGAATATTTCTGTCATGATAAAAACATACTAGATTAAAAACTGCAAAGTACTAGGATAAAAGATTGAAGATTACACAACTCAATATAGAACTGATACATGCTGTTTTAAAAACATAAATGCATCCTGATCACAAATCCAATATGTTAAACAGGGTTTTATCCCCCTCACACCACTAGGCAATGCTCTGACAGCAGCTGGGTGTCTAAGAATTCAACTCAATTCTGACACTATCTACTTGGCATCAGATTCCACAGTTTAAGGGTTCAATCCCACAAGACTGCCCCCAACCCCCACTTCAAGTGCCAATTGCAAGTCCAGGTTGTCACCTGTACTTCTCACCAGCTGGCTCTAAATCTAGGCTCCCACAGCCTCCTCCTTAGGTTCCATTAATTTGCTAAAGAGACTCACAGAACTCAGGGAAACATTTTACTTACTAGTAATGACCTCATTGGTTTATTATGAAAGGATATAACTCAGAAGCAGCCAGAAAGAAGAGATGCTTAGGGTAAGATATGGGGAAAGGGCATGGAGCTTCCCTGCCCTCTCCAGGTGCACCACTATCCCCGCATCTCCACCTGTTCACCAACCCAGAAGCTCTCTGAACCCTGTAATTTTGAGCTTTTATGGAGGCTTTATTAAATAGGCATAATTGATTAACTCATTGGCCATTGGTGATTGATTCAGCCTATAGCGTCTCTCCTCTCCCTGGAAATCAGGGGGTGAGACTAGAAGTTCCAACCTTTTATTCATGGTTGGTTTCCCTGGCAACCAGCCCCCATCCTTAGGTGCTTTCCAAAAGCCACCTCATTAACAGAAACCTAGTTGTCATGGCAAAGGGCTTGTTACGAATAACAAGATGTCCATTTTACCTCTATGCTTCCAAAGCTATTTTAGGAAGTGGAGACAAGAGACCAAATATTATAACAAAGGATGCTCCCATCGCTCTTATCACTCAGGAAATTCCAAAAGTTTGAGGAACTATGGATGAAGACCAAGTATATATGAGAGATATATTTTGGTCATTTGAATGGCCAAATAAATATATCTTATAGATCACAATATCGCAAAACATATACTAACTTTGATGATAGAACTGGAAAGAATAACTTCATCTCCCTTACAAGGGGTGATGGTGAAACAAAATGGAATTTGAAATAATTTTGATTGTCTGAATTTGATTAAATGTGTTGAATATAAGCCATCCACAGGTAACACCCTAAATGCAAAAAAGGCAATGAAGAAGGCTGATTTTAAGAAGTATTCAGATGAGTCAGAGCACAAAAGGAGAGGCTAGAGTCCCACAGGCCGTGATAGACAAGAGTTTCCAGAAGAAAGTTGGACCGCCCTTATCAAACACTCAAAAAGGTGGCAGAGCAATTGGACTGAAAAAAGGTCAGTAAGGTTTTGGTTCCCAGTGATGAAAACTGTTTCTCAAAGAGGTCAGGGCTCCCTTTGTCTCATGGTTCCATCTTCTTTCAGTTGACTACATTATCAGACAAGTAGAAAAGAAACTAAGACAGTAATAGGAGTCCCATAAAGACACAACAAAATCAAGAGAAGAGAAATAAATAACACCTTACCCAGAACTGCTCTCTCCAGAGAATGTTTCCTCCCAACTCATTGGCCTGTGGATAAACAAAGCATTTGCAAAGAGGACCAGGCCACCTCTAGGTTAGATAAATGTAGCTTCTCCCCTGATGCTGAAGATTCTACTAGCTTTCCCTGAATCAGATGGCTGTGAGGCAGGGGAGACTACCTGATTACAACTAGGGTTATTTTAGGAAGGAAGATATAGAAAGAATGAAACACTCAGTAGACAAGTCTATTGTCTGGATCACAGCATCTCACACTTTAATGTGCACATGAACCACCTAAAGATCTTGAGAAGTGTGGACTTCTCAGTAGAGTCTGTAGGGGACCCTAAATCTTGCAGTTCTAAAAATTCCCAGGTGATGCCAGTATTTCTGGCCTTGACAACAATCTGAGTAAGAAGGTGTGAGAACAGTCACTGTGCACTTTCTCTGAATTTGGCCTTCACCAGTACTTGAAAAAACTAAAGTAATCATAGTCTGTCTTCTCAAGGGGATCTAGACTAATGAGGGACCTATAGTCTAGTGATAGTCTAGATTTCTAGCATGAAAATAAAAACATATGAAGGTACCATTAAAATCCTGACATTAGAAATATGAGTACATATAAAGCTTCATTAATAAAGTAAGTTACTATTTAACCCTTATGGATTACATGCTAATTCCAATCACACTGCAAAAAATCTTTTAAAGCATTAACTCATTTATTTCTATTGTTAATTTATGTGATATGGAGGTAAGCTCTATATTTTCTCACTATATCTTTGGGTATGGAGGTATAAAAAGCACTTCTTTTAGTTTATCATTTTTAGCCTGTCTGCTCACCAAATTACTTGAATTTGCTTATGAAATTATTTCTGATTTCCCTGGATATTTTGTAACAAGCATGCACTCAATTATAATAAGAAATTAATAGGTCTACATGTTCACAGAGAGAATTCTTTAAGACTTCACAGTGTAAGAATGGTTATTGTATTAGTCTGGGTCCTCTGAGAAGCAGACACCAAATCAGGATTACATGAGAAAGAACTCTCATGGGAGAAGGCCCTAGAGAAGTGCAGAGTCACTAGGCCATGATACAAATCTGGCTGCTGGAAAAGAGAGCAGAAAAGAAGTGAGTGAGGGAGTGAGTTAGTGTGGTGGCATCTCAGACTGCCATGCAGTTCTAAGAAAAGTTAGGCCAGGCAGTCTGTGAGTCCTTAAGCCAAAATTACTCCTCAGAGGACTCCTGCATCTCCCAGGAACGTGCTTGCCTCAGTACGCCTGCCATGCTGAATCATGGCAGGGAGCGCTGTAAGGGGAGACCATGGGCACAAGCAACAGTGTGAATTTCAGAGTGCAACGTCTAGGCCCTCGGACACTTAAGCTCCCTAAGTGTCTTGAGCAGCTGGAGTTCTGAGAGGCACATTCTCATGGCCACCACGGTTATATCAACCAGACAGTGTCCTCTGCAAAGCCAGCAGAGCCACGCCAAATTCCATACATTTAAATTTGTTCCATTCAGCCATAAGCATGAAATGACAATTAATCTACAGATGCTGTCAGCATATGCTTCCTGACATTTTGAAAACAATTCCAATTCATCTTATTACTGGCATAAGCAAAATATTAGAATTAAAATCCCAGTGTGCATGACCCTTCTGGAGGCTTTGCAGAAGTCCCAGTGTTTTGAATAGTAAAACTGGACATGCTGAAGAACACATTTCAGTACATTCCAGGAAAGCCCTGACATGCAAATTTATCACTACAGCTACTTATTACTGAACTTTGTTACTTACCTAGCACGTTAAAAAGAGACAGAGAAAAGGGAACACGTTGAAAATCGTATCTAGAAGGCTCTCAAAGTGTTGCATGACACACAACACAGACCAAGTACTGGGGACTATAAAACTTATAGATGAAATCTCAAAAGTGAAACAACACAGACCTATTTTACAGTTTCAGTATCAGTTTCTTCTGTTTCTTTACTTACTACTTTACTTTTATAAGAATTTTTATTCAAAGTGTGAATTCAGGATCACCAAAAAATGTTGGTCTCTTGAACTTTCCGTCACTATTGTGATTTCAAGGGTGTGCCCATCCAAGAAAAGAGTGAGCTTGATGCTCAACTGTTATAAAATGGCAGTGCTTCTCCATGGGAGAAGTGGTTAACTAATTTAGCAAAGCATCAAGACTTGGCTTTAAACTACTGCAACTGTCAAGTTCTGAGAAAAAAACAACAGCTGCCTAGTGCCCTGCATTCAGGAATGGTGTTGTTCTGCAATCAAGACTTCTGGCCAACCACAAGTCAGAAACAATTTTTCAAATAGTGACTAGTTTTGAAAATATATTCTGCAGTAGCAAATCAAAGAATAAATTTTATTTGTGCATTAATGCGGAACAAACTTTTGGTTTGTCATCATGCAAGTATTACAAAACTAATCAGTTCCACAAAGAAATGGGGTACACACTGGTATGGTCAATTTCTTTGCATGGTATTTCAGCTGCATAGTATTTCTAGAAATGTACGGTATGATAAATCTGAATAAATAAACAAAATGTCATTATTCCTACTTGAAATAAAGACTTGTAATTCTATAAGAAGAGATTATTTTTATCTGCTTGCAAAATGTCTACATAATGCTTTCTGATGATTAAGAGATTTAATAAAGACCTTATTGTTTCATATCATAATTGAATAAAGCCAACTAAAAAAGTTAATGGAAAAGATACCAAGTCTTGGAGAGATTTTTTTTTTAAATAGCTTAAAAATTGAACTTAGTTTGTTAAAATTCACAAACAAAACATATTTCAGAATTTAATAGAATACATTCCTGCTTCAGAAACCACAAAATGCTATAGAAATGTAAGCTACTGTTAATAACTGGTGTATTTCCAAAATTATTAACACAAATATAATATACCAGAACATCAGGGTAAATTGAAATATTGCTCTTAGGAACTTGAAAACCTCTCACAATTGCTATTAAAAGGAAAATTGAGGTGCTAGAGAATATAATATTTTAGAAAAGTGCTTATAAATATTAAAAGAAGCATGTGCAGTAGCTTTCTTTGTCATAAATTAAAAGAGCAATCTCATACGTTTTTCAGTTTACCTTATTGCTCCTACCTAGATTCAGAGCAATTTTTAGAAAAAAATTAAAAGGGATGCTTAGTGGCTGATACTTCTCTATGACAAAGGCAATTGAATTTTAAAACTTCCTCAGATAAAAGTGGCATAAGAGATTACTCTTTTTAAAAACCTTTTGTTGAGGGTCTCTAAGACAAGGACCAATTTGAACTTTCTTGTAAAAGTTCTTGAAAAAGATGGTAAGCAGAGGCAGTGCTCAGGCAGAAGTATGACTGAAAGCTCATCCTTTCCCCCTCACTTCTAAGGAAAATAAGAAACAGGTTTGCAGAAGAAAATAGCATACAGCTCCCTTGAAGGCCAATTTTCATTCCAATTTTACTAGATCTTAGCTACAGTCTGCAAAATCTACTTCTGATATTTTATGCTAAGCACATCTGTTGTTAGTAGCTGGAAGACAAGCATGCTCATTTTTTAGAAGTCTGTATAAATGGAAAAGAGTGACATTATGCAAAGGCTTTTATAAGTATCACTTAGAATCAAATCAACGCTGTTAGTCCACGTAAGCATATTCAAGAAGAGTTTTTCTCTGATCCTCGAAACAGATTTCTACAAATTATTTCACTTTAAGACATGTGAATCCTTCTTGTAGATTAAAAACAGAACACCCCACAGAAGGCCACTTTCCAATAATCAGGTACTTAAACACTGTAACAAATACGTAAATAATTAGATCAACCAAAATCATTAAGGAAGCAGATTCTTATTCTTAGATTTCATTACTTGTGACTGTGTTTAACAAAGAGGGGTACTGACATATAAAAAAAAAAGTGACATTACATGCTATATATATCATATAGAACCTACTCAGAAAAGTACGAACTTTTCTTTGTGAAGTCAAATAAAATTGAGGGTATGTGTGCGTGTGTGTGTGTGTGTATGTGTGAAAGAGAGAGACTGAGTTACCATTCAAAATATTTGTCAGCACCAGATCATTAGAGGAAGGCCAAGTAGGCTTCCCATATCCAACAGATGCCTTTATAAAGTGCCTTTTAAGTTTAGAACCAAAGAATGACAAGGAGCCAGATACATGAAAGGAATAAGGTATTGTGAAGACAATTATACCAGGCAGAGAAAACAGCTCTTGCAAAGGCCCAAAAGCAGGAAAGTGGTTGCACTTTCAGGTTTGAGGAAATGAATGAATGGCAATATGGTTAGGAAGTGGTTTCCAAAATTGACTCTGACCCACAGTAAGAAACTGATTTTATATTGCCATCTAGTACACACCCAGACACAGACACACATACACATATGTAACCTAAGAGTTTTATGAAACATTTTTCCTTCCTAGATGTTACATAAACTTTGATCTCTGTTTCAATTATAGTAGCCCCCCCCCAATCCTGGGGGGATACGTTCCAAGACCCCCAGTGGATGTCTGAAACTACACATAGTACCGAACCTTAACATATACTATGTTTTTTCATATACATTCACTCTTATAATAAAGTTTAATTTTATTTGTAAATTAGTCACAGTAAGAGACTAACAGCAGTAACTAATAACAAAATGAAACAATTACAATATGCTTAAATAAAAGTTATGTGAATGTGATCTTTCTCAAAAGTTTCTTTCTCAAAATATTACTGTACTGTACTCACCCTTCTTGTGATGACATCAGATGATAAAATGCCTACGTGATGAGATAAAGTGAGGTAAATGACATGTCATTGTGATGTAGACTGAGGCTACCGCTGACCTTCTGACAATATGACAGAAGGAAGATCATCTGCTTCTGGATGGTGAGTAACCACTGGTAACCAAAACCACGGGTAACTAAAACTCCAAAAATCAAAACCGCCAATAAGGGGGGACTACTGTACTTTCTTCTCTCTCTCTCTCTCTTTTAATGCAGGTAGAGACCATAAGTTGATTTGACAATATGCCAATGGGTCACCCTGCAGTTTGGCAAACAAGGGGTAGAGAAGAGTGTGGTAGAGACTGGTATAGGATGATGATGGCAGCCAAGGTAGGCAGGTCCCAGAATGAGTCAGGTTTGTAGTCCAGTAAAAAGGATTTGCTTTATGGGTTAAATTAGGGTGACAGATTTAGTGAGTCTGTCAAATGCAGATATATTACAACTAAATATGCAGATTGGAATTTCAGGTAAACAACAAATAACTTTTATTATAAAATATCTCCAGTACACATACTACAATAATACAATACTTCTACTTACCATGTAGCACTTATCCTATATTTTATCTGGCAACCCTAGTTTAAGGATGATGGGAAGCCATTAAAAGATTTTGAACCACAGTGATAAATGGAAAGATAAATGACCTGAAAGTCTAGTTGCCATGGGAAGAATTTGCTAGAAGTCAGAAGGGCAGCTCAGGTAGGAGGCTGCTACAGGAGAGAGTACTGCAACCTGTACGGAGGGGAAGCGGAGAGAGATCATTGGTTTCGTGTAATTTAGGACAATGAATTTCAGCAATATGCCACGTCTCAGAGCAGAGGAGGATTAATTGGACTAAGTCAACCTATCATATACTAATATATTTATTATACATACTTTATGTTGTAATTTTATTTCTCAAGATAACATCAGTTAAAATGTTATCCAGATAATGAACACAAATCTCTGCAACTCTTCTTTGTGAAGAACATCCTTTTTTCTTTTTTCTTTCTTTCTTTCTTTCTTTCTTTCTTTCTTTCTTTCTTTCTTTCTTTCTTTCTTTCTTTCTTTCTTTCTTTCTTTCTTCCTTTCCTTCCTTTCCTTCCTTTCTTCTTCCTTCCTTCCTTCCTTCCTTCCTTCCTTCCTTCCTTCCTTCCTTCCTTCCTTCCTTTCTTTCTTTCTTCCTTCCTTCCTTCCTTCCTTGTTTTTAATCTCTCCTGGCCCCACTGAGTGGAACCTCAGCATGTTTCCCAAGTCCCTGGGTCAGAAAGTTTGGAGGTTTGCGTATGTATGGCTTCAATACCAAAGAGGAAAATGGACCCAGGCTGCTCATCACCACAGACCTTGCTGTTGCCTCAGGGGATAACACTTGAGGTTTGGGGGGAAACTTTAGAATGGAATTTTTCATGTGGTAACATGTTTTCACATGTAAATCATATAGTGGTGTCTTAATTTAAGTGCCTTTTGTTTAAATATTTTTATAAAATACTCACAAAAGCTTATTTGATGTCACGGCTTCTTAGAGGATAGTAAGGCTAATTATAGTTCCGTAATTACCCCAGTAAGTCAAATTGTCATTTAAAAATTTACTTTATCTTTGCATTTTTTCATAATTATTTTAAAAAATAATTTCTCAGACTCATAGCCTTAGAGCAGTGATAGCCCTATATCTTTACTGACTGAACATATTAGTTTAAAAATGTAATGTTAGGGCTCCTGGGTGGCTCAGTTGGTTAAGCGACTGCCTTCGGCTCAGGTCATGATCCTGGAGTCCCGGGAGGATCGGGTCCCGCATCGGGCTCCCTGCTCAGCAGGGAGCCTGCTTCTCCCTCTGACCCTCCTCCCTCTCATATTCTCTGTGTCTCATTCTCTCTCTTAAATAAAATCTTTAAAAAATATATAAATAAATAAAAATAAATAAAAATAAAAATGTCATGTTTCAATATCCCTTCAACTAGATTTTGGAAACCTACCTCATTCTAATTTAGTGAGACTTAGTCACATTGCATAATTGTTCATGAAATCACTAGGAGTCTCAGCATCCCTTAAAAGGGTGTAGGTAAAGCACTTAAGCCCTACGAAATAAGTTAAACAAAGAAAATCTTTTGTTCTTTAGACGTTAACTAACATCAGCTTAAATAGACCAGGACAATCCCTGTGGCCAACACAAAGGTTACATGGAGGAAAGCTTATTTGAATATCAAAATTAATTCTAATAAAATCCACTCTGAATAAATTGTAATCCTAAATGATAATCCTATATGCAAAAGAGTCCCAAGTAACATAGTAGATGACTGCTTTTGATCTTGGCATTTTATAGGAATACCGTAAATGTATTATATATAGAAGTTCAGTTGAGTCACAAGCTATTTCCATATGTTTATTATGCTTTAATAGACATAGTTATAATAGAATTTTCCACATTAAATTGAAGTCACCTTTCATTTTACTAAACATTTGGAAGAACTTAGATTTCTTTAGAATTAGAGCAATTACAATCTACATACCTCCCCTCTCCCAGCAATTTTCTTTTTAAAGTGAATCCAATTATACCTTTTTCTTTCCCTAATATTAACAAACCCTCATACTAATCAATAACAAAAGGGTTTTTCATTATTCAAAGCTGTAGGAAGTTGTAACCTGTGATGAAGATTGTATTTCCAATTGTTTAAACCAATTCCTCATTATAAGTCAATTCAAGGATCTCTAAAATCATGTCAGATGACCTAAAAAATACACAGATCTCATTCTTCAAAGGCATTAAGAACACCCTGCAGTGTGATATAATTCAGTTTATTCCAATAGAAATTATCTTATTTTCATAATCTGAAGATACCAGAATTATTTTTATTCATGTATTGATGTACTTTAAATTTGTTTTTAGATCTGAATCTTTTAAACCAATTCATAATCAACATATGATTTTAGTTTCTGATGTATAAAATAGCTGTAATAACAATAATGGGATTAACAAGACTGCTTTAGTAAATCACAAAATTAAAACAAAATTAAAAGTTTTAATTTCAGTGGATCATAGATTAACACAACAACTGTTTACTCACTCATTCACTGTTTTATTTTTTTTATTTTTTATTTTTTTAAAGATTTTTATTTATTTATTCATGAGAGACAGAGAGAGAGAGAGGCAGAGGGAGAAGCAGGCTCCCAAGGAGCAGAGAGCCCGATGCAGACCTCGATCCCAGGACCCTGGGATCATGACCTGAGCCGAAGGCAGACGCTCAACCATCTGAGCCACCCAGGTGCCCTCATTCACTGTTTTAATCCCCATAGCCCATTTGGGAAGAAGCTTTATTGCTAACCTACTACTTTAAAAAACCTTGCAGCCTTGGTTAATGTGGTAGAAAACCGACCTGTCGCTTTGATATTTCCTTTCCACTCACTTTTCTACAATATAAAAAAGAACATTTAAAGATCAGTAGAAAGTTTCCTCAATTTTTCTTCAGAAGTCTGCATGGGAAAAATATGGTAAGCCATCTTAGTTTTTTTGAGTAAAATGAACCTCATGTGTAACTTTCAGGAAAGTTTTTTTATGTGTAATAAAAATATAATATGATGCCTCCCTCACATATATGCCATTATGCATTACATGATATAATTTAATATGTGATGGCTTTCATTATATGTAATACTTAATAAGTTAATATATTGATTAATGAAGTATCTAAAGCCTTCCATTTAAGCATGCCAGGGATTCTCAAATACTGCCCCTTTAGACAATAGAGCTTCACCTCCTGAAATCTACAAACAATAGCAATACTATAAAGCCTATAGAGATATATTAGCAACCTTATAGCACAGTTGATAAAGATTTAGCTACAGGGTGTTCATGTTAATATTTATAATGTGAAACCACTGAAAGAAAATCTAAATGGTCCACAAATAGAAATTACAGCACAATGAAATAAGACATGAAAAGAAGTTTAAAGCACAACTACAAAACAGTATTTATGAAATGAAGACATTTAGAGGACAAAAAGCATATACGTCTCTGTCTAAAAAGATGAAGACAGTAATGTTAAAAACTGATGATCTCTGAGTAAATTATGAGCCATTTACTTTTTTTATTTTGTATTTCCTAGCTATATTTCTATGCTGGTTATATATTAGTCAAGTTTTTAAAAAGTCAATATAAGGGACTTTTATAAAAAGTGGTTTTGTAGATATAAAATACTGCCTGGGCCAATAAAATCTTGCCAAGGTATATTAAATGTCATGTCTTCATAAACCTAGCACCTGAACATGTATGCTCCTTTCTTTCCCTAGGAAAATATAAATTAATGTTTCTGTACATATATCCTATCTTCTGCTTAGAACATCATATTCATTAATATGAGTCCTTCAGTGTTGTTAATTTTCCTACCTTATTTATTACAATGTGATGAATTTATAAGGTGGCCATTCCTCAAATCTCAATTTTAATGAAAAAAGTTGAAAACAATACTATACTAATCATGTTTGGCTTAAATAAAGAAATTAAGCTTATTTTAAAAGTACTAAATGTAATTTTCCCATCAAAAAACTATTATATAATTAGTTACTTGTGCATAAATTTTCTCATGACATTTAGCACTATTAATATGCAATACCTTTAAATCAAAAAGTATGTTTTAGTGAAAAATATTTTAAAGTAATTTTCAGAAAATTTTTATTTCAATCCTAATTTTCAAATAAAAAGATGAATTTTTCTGGGTAAGTAAACTTCACCTTTCTAAGAATTAGTTCCTTTACCTGAAAAAAGAGATCTCATACATTTATAAAACTATTTGCTATAAGAATATCAGTTTTCTTCATCCACTAATTACTTTAAATTTTTCATATTAGTTTTAATGTGCTTTCTGCTATAATTGGGTGGCTTAGTTTTTATAGTTGCTCTCAGTTAAGTCATATATTTCTATTCCTCCTCTATTTGACAACTAGATTATTTCATTAACTCACAACTTTTAAATTTATTTTTATTTTTTAAAATTGATTTATTTTTACCTAACTTCTTTTACTACCCTATGTTTCATTTGGTATTGGTTTATTTTTTTTTTCTACCAATCCTTTTAGAATAGCTTAGTTTCTCCAGAACTCAGAAATGTTCTATCACATACACTGTTACAGAGAACTAGGAAATGTAGCTCTTCATGAATTACTTCAACTCTCAAGAGGTGAGCACTGCCTCTGCCTATGATCTGCCTCCAGAACAGTATTTCTTTTCTCAAATCAACCAAAAGGGATCAAAACTGAAAACATTAAAGTTAATTCCAATATTTATATTATTTGTTTTCCTAAAAAAAAACAGAATTTAATTTTACTAATATGTCCATATTTCTACTTTATAATACATTTGCTAATTTTAGCAATAACCCAGATTCTCTAATAGCAACAGACACAATAGGTGAGCATAGTTTATTTTATTTTCCACTGCATACAGCCATCAAAAAAAAAAGTGAAATCTTGCCATTTGCAATGACGTGGATGGAACTGGAGGGTATTATGCTGAGCAAAATCAGTCAATCAGAGAAAGACATGTATCATATGATCTCACTGATATGAGGAATTCTTAATCTCAGGAAACAAACTGAAGGTTGCTGGAGTGGTAGAGGTGGAAGGGATGGGGTGGCTGGGTGATAGACATACTAACTTTTAAAAGTATTTTTTGTGGGCTTAAAAATGTTTGGACATCTTTGTTTCAAAACAAAATCAATTTAGATCTTAAGATATTAAATTCTGAAGTTAAGCTGTCAAGTCTGTATCTCAAGAACAGCAAAATCGAGTTTATATGACTTAAAACATGGCTCAGCCTCATTTTAAAATAAAGATGTCTTTAAAAAAATTAAAAAATAAAGATGTCTTTCAAAAAAGAAGACACATAGAGGAGAGTTAACATAGGTATTGATGGAAGGTCTCGCTTCAAACACATAATAAATTAAAAGCAAATGGCAATGATATGTTAGCACAAAGCATACCTGAAAAAGAGAGGAGACAGCAGGAAATGAAGAAATTAAGACATTTTATAAGGTATGCTAGCCCATCGGAAAGAGGAGGAAGTATTAATGTCAGCCTATATATATGTACATGCTTTCCAAATTACAGGTTTGGGAGTAATAAAACATAAAACAGACATTAGTCCTTTTGAAAGGAATGATTCTTACAGAAAGAACACTCTTAACGCACTCTTCAAGGGCACAAAAGTAGACTTGGATGTAAAGATTTGTCGTGCCGTTTAATAGAAGGAAAGAAAACTTCACAGATATCAATTATCTTTAATAATTTATGAATCCAAAATAAACTAGAAAATGCAAACAGATACTTTTATGGAAGTAGACAAATAGATTCTGATGTTCGTATGGAAAAATATATATATAAGTAAGAACAGCAAGAAGAGAAAAAAAAAAAAAAAGAACAGCAAGAAGAAATCTGAAAAAGAAATGAGATAGAACTACCCTTACCAGATAATACACTGTATCATAAGGTCTCAAAAATTAATAGTATTGACATATGAAAAGACAGGAAATGAAACAAAAAAGCCAGAAATATAACCATGCACATTTGGAAATTTAGTATATGTTAAAGGCAGCCTTTCAAATCACTAAGCTAAAGATGGACTTTTTAATAAATGGTGTTAGGTCAAATGGGTACAACTTGAAAAAAAAAAAAAGATCAAGTTTGACTTGTGCCTCATATCATACACCAGCATAAACTACAAATGGAATGAAGATCTAAATACTTTAAAAGTTTTTAAACTATAAAATCATTATTAATTTTGGAGTAAATAATTAAAATCCAGAAACCATAAAAAAAAAAGATGGATAAGTTTGATTACATTAAAACCAAAAAGATCTAGGCTGGAAAACAGTATCAGCAAGGTCAAAAAACCAAAGGCAATGTTAAAACCATTAGGTAGACAGTAGATGAGGAACTGGACATTGATGTAGTACCCAACTATAATCAGGAAAGCACCAAACAGTGCTATGGGATATTAGTCATCACTGTAATTTAGTGGTCAAACTCAGCATCCATTATGGTGTTTCAGGCATATATTATAAGCCTCCTGGGCTGATAAAATATGAAGTCCACAATAACATCTAGAATGCATTCTAGAGAGGAAAAATAACTTGAATCCGTCTAGCTTTCGGACTCACATTCACATTTGCAGAATATATAGGGGATAGAGAAATAACTTAGAAGATACCTCAAGGAGACAATCAGACAAGTCATGAAGACAGATGATTCATCAGGAAAACCAGCCCAGGCTTTTTAATAAATCTTTGAAATGAAAACTAAATAGATTAAAAGAGACATATGGGACATAGCAAATAAGTGCAACAAATGAGCCTGTATTGAATCCCCGCCTGGCCAAACCAGATATTAAAGATAGTTTAGGTAATATTGGAGTAATCTGAATCTCCTGATAAGATGAATACCTATTAACATGCAGAAATAGTGACTGTCAATGAAAATTAAAAAGTTGCATAATAACATGGTAGCTTGAGCTCATTTTATGTATATATATATATATATATAATGTATATACATACGTAAATCTAAATCTAGATTAAATATAGAGAAAATTCATTGAGGACATAAACAAGGTTTTAAAAGTGAAAATATCTCTGTGGTCATAATACTGAGTTTACTTTTTTACTTCTGCTTATTTTTTCTATCTTTCTACAATAAATATGCACAAATGTTATAGTAACAAAAAGTTTTGTTTAATCTTAAAAAAAATGATTGGTTCTGAAGCATTAAAAACACCTCTTTTAAAAATAATATTGTCTGTCTTGGTCAGCCACCTGAAGAAATATATGATTATCTTTAGCATGGGATTCTCCAAATTCTATTTCACATAATGTTTTTATAAGTTCCTGAAATCTAAAGAGCCAAGTAGATTCAAAATATTATGCACATTTTATGGAATCTGCATAATGACAACAATTTTAAAAGATCTGCTCAAGCTTTTTTGATTTTGTTCTTCATATTGATTATTCTCCCAGGTTTTCTCTTAGACTTGCATATTTTTTGGTAAGGAAATAATTTTTTAACACCTTTGAGCTACTTTTGTTCTGCCCAGGGCTTCCTGATTCTGTTAGCAGTTTTATCTTCCCCCAGGACTTGGGTCATGTGTTGCCCTCGTAAATATTTAAATAGGCATTATTAATATTAGTCACATATATTTAATAACAACTCTTCATAAAAGTGGAGCTGCTGCCACCTATAAAACCTAACTGACACCTTTTGATGGATATTGTTTTGAGAGGAGCCATAAAGAACAAAGTAGCTGCCTGAAAGCTACAGCAAAGCAGACGTAACTCCATCCCGGGAGGGCCCGGGGTTGCCGTTGGAGCGACAGGCTCCAGGTGGTTTCATTTCTCTCTCTGCTACCTTTCAAATACTTCTCCAGCAAAATGCCTGGAGCAAGACACACAGATTTCCAGGTGTGGTCTTATTAGAAGAGTACTGCAGAGGTGTGTAGAAGTTTTTCAGGAAAGAGTTCCAAAAATTCATATTTGTAGGAAGGTAGCGTAATCCTTTCCCTTCTAAAAGTTTACTTCCGACAACTTCAGCTAATCTTGTATGGTCCTGACCGTTCACTCTCTCAAATATTGAGGATCAAAAGGAAACTCTTTAATCATGCCTTCTGCTCTAAACTAAGAATAGACAGATTACAGGACTTGATTTTAAGCTTCAACCTTAATGGAAATAAAACTTACAAAACAGAATTACCAGGATTATTTTTGTTTGTTAAATGTGAACTCTATTCAAACCGATCTCTCCCTGTGAAAACACTTACGGTGCACATAATGGGTGTTTTCCCATGTCCCCCAGAAACGTGCTCCATTGGTAGCCAAGAATAAAAATAAGGGGTGCCTGGGTGGCTCGGTCAGTTGAGCGTCTGACTCTTGGTTTCGGCCTAAGTCATGATCTTAGGGTAATGAGATCGAGCCCCATGTAGGGCTCCCAGCTCAGCGCGGAGTCTGCTTGATATTCTCTTTCTCCCACTGCACCCCCCCCCCTCAGCTCACACACTCTCTCTCAATCTCTCTCTCTAAAATAAATAAAATCTTTAAAAAAATGAAAAATGAACTGACCAATAAAAAGAAGGAAGGAAGGAAGAGACATAGGAAACAAAGAGCTTTGTCTCCATTAAAAGAAAAGGATTCACAATGTGATCACATGATAATTGTCCACTTCTCTGTCTTTCTCCCAATGGATGTGCTCTATTCAGTGTGTGTTTTGCAGCTGGAACTGCAATAATCCGGAGAAACCTGGAAGAAGATACTAAAAAACCCAAAGAAGAAAAGGAGAAGGTGGATGGAGAAGGATTGTTTCTGTTTTGAATTATAGAAACACTAGCAGAGAACTATTTCTCCCACCTGTATCTATATCAGTGCCATTTATTCCAATATGGAAATAATTTGAACTGATGTACACAGAGGGGGAGAAAAGGAAAGGAAAACAAACTATGACCAGGCTATTAAAATAATCTATCCTAGTTTACTCACTTAAAAAGGTGAAAAGCAAAACCATGTAACTAGAGCATCCCTGCCACCCTCTTTCCCCTTATCTCATACTTCATTTGCCATCTGTGCTTTGTATTTTGCCTCCTTTTTTCCCTCTTAATTCATTATCTTATCTTCTCTTTTCCGGTTCCCTGACCCTATGAACGGGTGGTCTGTTTCATGTTCCTAGACACAATATTCCTGCTCAAATGTGATGGGCGACATAAGGTTTGTGTATTCAAATACCATTTTATGTACTGTTCCACACTTCTTATCCTCGGGATCATTAGTCACAGTATGTGTTCCATGCTGTGCCCAGAATGTCTCAGCTGATAATGACATACTCAAAGAGCATTTTGAGTCTCTATTTTACTAACAGAGTATCAGTATCCCACACAATTTGTCCCTTGTGATTCTACTCTTTCCAAAGCTTAAATCTTAACATACAGAAAACATTTATCTCTTTAGAATTCCCAAAATATGTTTTGGTCAATGACAGTTTTTCGGAGTTAACAAAGAGAAAGAGCCTTTTTTTTTTAAAAAAGCTTGAAGTTAGCAATAAAAAATTTTAAATAGGCCAGAATTTTCAAGTATATTTCAAACTGATTCAGTTTTAATCATACATGTCATCCATAGAACAACGTGGTATAAAAAATTGATGGGAAGAAGAAACAATCATAATTAAGTCTTGGGATTGAATTAAAATTCTTACAAATCATTAATTTTTGTAACAACCATCAGAAAAATTTGTAAGACAGCCCCAGAGGGAAAAAATCTAACATTTATTAACTTAATATCTACAAAATGTATATGATAGCCATAGATCTTTAAGGCTTCACACAAATCCCAAAAGAAAGAATGTTGATATGTTGTAATCTGAATGAGAGAATAGAAAATTATATAATGGTGGAAGTAACTTAAGATTCATGGATTCTACTCTAATTTTAAATTCCAACTTACCAAAAATGTTCTTATAATTTCTGTGGTCTGCTTGGCCTCTGGCCACATATTTTACTTGGGCAATAGGCATTGTGGCAATTAAGTCTCCAAATAACCCCCTAATGAACTGTGCCTCCTGATACTCACATCCTTGTATAGTATCCTTCAACAATGAATCTGAATTCAAGGCTAGCCTTTAAGCCCTGAAACTCTTATACTGGACTCTTGAAATGCTCACTTATCACAATAGCCATGTAAAAAATAACAAACTAAGACCACCATGCTATGAGAATACTCAGCCTAGCCAGGTAAAAGACCATATGGAAAAATAAGCATCCCAGCCCAGCTGCCAGACATGTGAGTAAAGGAATCATCCTGGATATTCCAATTCCAGCAGATCTCAAAGGGGGGAGGAAAAAACCCCTGCAAACTTATGGCCCTATTTATACTGTCCTAGCCATCTCCAGCCATTGACCTACTCTAGATAAGGCCCCACAGATGAGCCATCCCTGCTGTGGCCGGCCTGAATTCCTAACCCACAGAATTTTTATCGAAATTTAATGGTTGTCATTGTAAGCTATTAAATGTTGGAGCAATAAATAACTGGAAGAGAATTTGGTTCCTAGATGTGGGGTAGTTGCATTGAAAAAAGATATAAAATATGTGACATTTGCTTTCATACCAGGCCATGGCCAGAAGCTGGAAGGACATTGACGAAATGGTTATTATAAACTGAAAGGGACTCAGGGAGACTGTTGATGAGGGCCTGAGGGACCATGAAGAAAAGGCATCTGTTATATGCTGACACAAGCATTGTAGAAATTTATCTGTAGAAATGTGAAAAACAGAAAGGGATCTTAATGATCTTGTGGATACTTAAGGAAATTTCAACACTGAATATTGAAAGTTCTACATTGCTTCTTCTAGACATAATATGAAAGAGAAAGATGCAGTAAAGGAAAAGTACTCCCATTTTAACATAAGTTAGATATAGATATAGATCAGCTATAGATACAGATGGGAACCAGAAGTTGCTAGTTTCAAAAATAGAAATCCTTCTTATCCCCAGCAAAATATTACCCACAGAAGAGATCGGCAAAGATAAAATCCCAAATGAGGCAAGTAGGTCCTTCATTAAGATCCAAGGTGCTGCCTCAAAGAAAATGTCTGCTGTTCAAAAGACCATAGGGTCTTAAAGACATATCTTATTGAATTTTTGTTGTTGTTGAATAATAGGGGTTCTAACCATTTTAAGGGAATTGCTCCATAACAGCCCGACATAAGACCCAAGATAGAGATTAATCTTTCTGAAGAAAATGTTTGGTTGTGACTTTTGTTTCATGTAGCAAACTCCGATATTATTAATAGGAAGCTCAAAGATTTATTGGAATGATATTGGAAGAGAAATTGCCTGTTTGACTAAAACTCACAAAGCCAGCACAAAAAAAAAGTTACTTCCTACAGAGAGAGACCCCAGGAATTTCAGCCATGCTAGCTCAGGTACCACAAGAATGAGTGCAAAATGTCTTCAGAGACCACTAGCCTCAGCCTCCACGTAACTGTTACCTAATGGTATGAGAAATGGAAAGTGGAAATCACCCAGCTGAGCCAACTGTCCCTGGAAACCAAACTTCCATACATGGTATCTGCCTAACTCATATCTCCTGAAGACATTCAATATGCTTTTCCAGGTTGACTGATACTGTGCAATAACATTTAAGATTATCTTTGTTTTCCCTGTTTTTGATTCTCTACAAAGTAATTTTTCATACATTTAAGAAATTTACATAGTTGCAAAAATCATAGCTACTCATATCAAATAAGCTAATCCAAAAGAGTATCAACCATATGATCTCTAAATTTGGAGAACATCAAAATTTCTTATTTTGCCACATACATTTCAACTCTCTTTTCTCTATATACAATCTACTTCAATTTCATCGTAAGTTGAAAAGTCTTTGGGATTTGAGTTGAGAATTTTAGCTTGTATATTTTCTTGATTTAGTTATAAAATTCACCTTAAAAACTAGAGAAAAGAATAAAGGCAAAACTGACAGTCCATATATTAGAAAACTAAAAAAAAGTGTATAGAACTTAGGTTTTAACAGAAGTAAAGGTCATGTTAGCTGGCTACATGTGAAATTTTAAGTGCAAAATATATAGAATGTTTTGTAAATTTTTATACAGCAAATTTATTTCTCAAATGAAACCAATCAGAGCACAATACATTATAACAGATTAAAAATATCTCTGGTGTATATTATAAGATTTTATTTTTCTAGTCTCCTAGCCTTAAAGGTTCTTTCCAGGCTCTTTCAAAGATGCCTTCCTTCCTTCCTTCCTTCCTTCCTTCCTTCCTTCCTTCCTTCCTTCCTTCCTTCCTTTCTTTTTTCCAGTCATTCTTATTTTGCAGATACTCATAAACAATTTGATAGATTGTAAATACCTAAAATACATTTGATTGTTCAGTTTAGAGGCCAAAACTGCTGGTTTTATAACTCGAAGAACTTTATTACTTAGCATTAGCTAGTTCTCTTTAAATATTTATTGAGCATTTGGGGTTAAGAACTTCATGATGAACCATTTGAACTGTTTCTTGAAGTGGAAAAATATAGTAAATTATATAAAATGCAAAAAAAAGTTTATCTTTAATACTCACCTAAATCAAAACTTGTCACTTCTAATATCACTTTCCTATGATCTGAGATTTAATTAGGAAGAGTGGCAACATATTGATTATAGGTATATTTGTTATAAAATGCTCTATTCAATACATATATATTTTGAGTCTAAGTAAATGTTTTCTATTTATTTGTTTTCTGTCCATTCTAATACGATGAGTTCCTTTAGAAATTCCTAAATTGTCACAAAATCTTAGAGTTGGAAGAGACTTTGAGGTGCTGTTATGTAAACTTGTACTCAGAAGACTTCAAGGGAAACAGTTTCATGTACGGTAAGTAATAACCTACCTTATATAAATTACCCTCAAAAAGATCAGGGATCCCTGATTGAGATTATTTACCCTTCCTATTTTAAAACCAGGAAGTTTGGGAGATTTGATAAAAATTCCATCACTTCGTATTCTTGTATTGCCTAAAATTAAGAAGGTGGATTAGAAGTTGCTTTAAAGGTATAAAAATGTCCTTATAATAAAATTCTAATCTGGAAGATCAGGCTCCCATATGAATAATGGATGGAGAAAAAACAGCTGATTTACACATCTTCCCTTTCCTTCTACTCACTCTATTTTACCTGTACTGATGTCTTTATTCATTTCTCATTTTTCACTTTATCTCTTCCATCTACTACCTAACTCAATCTATTCTCATTCTGTATCTCCCATGCAAATCAGACCCACGACTCTGTATCATACACATGACAAAACAACTCATCAACTCCAAGTTGATAAACTGTCAGTGAAGTTCTTTATCAATAAAGTATTAAAAATGTCTAGATTGTGATTGTATTTTCCACCCTCTCATTTATTTTTTGACACAACTTAAAAAACAAAGGAAAGAAGAATGTTTGAATATCACTTTGTTTTCTTAAGGAACTGTTTTTAATGACCCTAACATGGTAATGCTTGGAGGACAATTATCTGTCATAATTCTATGGTAACTACATTTATCATCAGATAGAGAAAAGCAAGTGTGTCCAAAATATGGATGATTTCATAAAATCAAGTAACAAAAAGTGACAATGATTCTGAATATTATTAAGTTTACACATTAGCTTGCCCTTAAGAAAACTCCCACCTGAAATAAACATTAATCATAGAAAATTAAATTGTATTAATCAGGATTAATATTCTAAGGTTAAGTCCGCAAGAAAAGATATTATATTAAGAACAACACCTACATATTTGAGAGACTAAGTAAAATAACCCATGTGCACATGCACTAAATTTTCAACCAATCGGATTGCTTCTTTCTAGTTAATTATGGCTCCTTTTTGAAGCTCCAGAAACATTAAGTGTCCAGAAATATTAGCGTGATTCTCAGAATCATCAACAAGGAACTAAGAGTTTAGAATGACCAAATATTTGTCATTTCCAACTCTATCACATCAGTAGACATAGCAAATGTGCTATTAATTTCCATTTGATGGGCTATATAAAAATTAAGACAAAAATGCTTCATCAGATAATGTTTAGCTTATCATTTCTAACATTCTGCTCTCAAGCTAGCCAGATAATTTCACTTCTTTACCGGTATTATGTTCTTGATATTCACATAGGCAGTTATGTTGTTTACTCAATCTCTCTATATTCTCTTGCGATATTTTATCATGAATTGGGTGTTTAGCCTCTCAATCATTCCCATGGCTCTTGTACACATTCTTCACAATTTGTTGACACCAATGAGCACAGGCATCAGCATTTTACACATGGCCTTACTTAGATTTCATCAGTAGATTGTCACCCGCCTTCAATGATCTCATCCACCAAAGAGTAAACATGACATCAAACAGGCTGAATTGGTTTTTCTCTCATAAGATATAAATATAAATATAAACTATTTCCTATCATTGTATTTTCAAAATCAGACTTTGATCATTACCACTATTTTTAGCATATATGATTCAAACTATGTGTGTTTTAGAAGCTAATTATATTCTTTTTTTCTTTTACTCCATGATATTTGCCAATTTACAAGAAAAAATTGTATAAAAGTAGAAATTTAATAGTCTTATGAAAAGACTTATAATAAAGATCAAATATACTCGGAAAAAAGCTAAGTCTTGTCTATTTTCCTAATACTCACTAAATTTTGAGCATTCAAACTTTTCCAATATCTTTTTGTTTATTTTTTTTAAGATTTTTTTTTTTTTACTTACTTAAGAGAGAGAGAGTAAGAGAGAACACGAGCAGGGAGAGGGGCAGAGGGAGAAGCAGACTCCCCACTGAGCAGGGAGCCCAGTGTGAGACTCCATCCCAGGACCTCGGGATCATGACCTGAGCCAAAGGCAGATGCTTAACCATTTGAGCCACCCAGGCATCCCTAATATCTTTTTATAAAACAAAGAATGACACAATGACACTCAATAACAGATATGTGAAATTTATTTAAAACCCAAACCATCTTAATTCTTACACTAGAGTATTACTTTATTAAGTGGCAAACCATCAAATTTTAATTTTTATGAATAAACTTGTGCTATATAGCACACAAAAAATAACAATAAAGCTCTGCTACAATTTCAAATCCATGCAAATAGTTGGCTCATTCTGCTGCATCTTGTGGATTTTTCTTGTGTTTTTTCCTCTTCTCAGAACATTTTCCCCCATCTACCACCTACCACCATCTATCAAATTCTATTGATTCTCCAAGGTCAGCTCAAATGTCACTTTCTCTGTGAAGTTTTCTGCAATCCTAATTAAAATAAACTACTTCTGACTCTATGGTTTGATAGCACTTGGTTATATTTCCTTAGAATATAACATTCTCCTCTATTAGAATGGAAATTCTGGCAATAACAAGACTCTATCTACTTGCTTTATGGTCCCATAAGAGCTAGCACAAATATTTAGTCATCCAAGTCTCTGTATATTGCTAGAAAAACAGATTCTGCAGAGTAGTATGGATTTAAGTATCCAGCTTAAGAAAAAGAACTTAAAGTCCATTCAGAGGGCCAGTGGGTCTGGTGACCAAGTGCCCTTAAATTTCTCCTATACCAATAGCTACTCTAGAATAAGAATTGGATATATGAATATCCAGAAATTTCTGGGGTTTTTTTGCTTGTCCCTAATAACCATATCCATTTAAGTCATGATATTTAACCACCTTTTTCCTTATAATAAGACTTACAGATAAATAACTTGTTGGTGCTGGGAAAATGCCATTTTGGAGTCAAAATGGAGAAAAGATAAACTATCGACTTCCTGCCTCCAAAGTATTGCCCACAGGTACATCTTGATCTTCCAAAAAATATGTATAGTTGTCCTTTTAGGCAGAAATAATATCCTCACGCAACAAAACTATCTTTTAAATTTAACACACAGTGGGTTTCAAGCAAAATCTTTAAAAAAAAAATAAGAGTCACAGTGATAATTCAAGTGCTTCAGATAAATGAAAGCTTTTTATTGACTCATTTAGTCTCTCCATTCATGTCTTTTTGAGCCCTGATGTTTTTGACAAAGAGATTATGGAACTGAGTATGGTTACAGTAATTACTAATACTTGTTTTTCATCTACCCTAGGAACAAACAGGTATTACTGGATGAAGAAAGAGACTCACTTCAATTACAGGGTAGTGACTCTACAATTGGAGATACTATCTCAAAGAATTGCCCTTAGCCTATTTGATCAAGTCACTGTGTAGTCATTAATTCCAGTCATAAAGTCAAATTTAAAAGGATACCCCCAACTTAAACCCAATTATCTCTTTCTTGCCTAGAAACTGAATACATATATCCTCCTTAGTTTCTCTGGGAAGTGAGTTTATTTAAACCATCTCCAATGAATTTTTTAGCAATTACAAACTCAAAACATCCAATGAGATGTGTAAATACGTAAACCACACTTGGACTTACATTATCTTCCTAATAGATTATGACAAAAATGTCAGGAAAAGAGAAAGTAACATAAGTAAATTATTAGCTTGTTGAATTGTGGTCAGATAAAATTAACCCTCAAATTATTTTGCTATAATTGTCTCATTTTAAGGTGATTATCAATATTAGTGAAGACGATACAAATGATGTATTTTCTTAACTGTAACATCTACTGATTTGGTATAAAATGACTGTTTAAAATGTTCACAATAGGGGCACCTGGGTGGCTCAGTTGTTAAGTGTCTGCCTTCAGCTCAGGTCATGATCCCAGGGTCCTGGGATGGAGCCTCCGCATTAGCCTCCCTGCTCCACGGGAAGCCTGCTTCTCCCTCTCCCACTCCCCCTGCTTGTGTTCCTGCTCTCACTGTGTATCTCTCTGTCAAATAAATAAATAAAATCTTTTAAAAAAAAGTTCACAATATGCATAAATACTATTTTTTCAGTAATGGTTCAATGGTATGATTTCATAATAAATTCAAGGGCTGTACTCATGTCTAATTCTTGAAGGCCAATAATGTAATTATAGGTACTGCTTTGTGTGTAAAATGTGTTTATTCCATTTTAATTTGGAAGAGTCACCCAATTTTCTAAGGGTGATTTCTGAATTGATATGATGCTCGATGAGATTAAGTTCTACTATATCTGACTTCAAGCCTACCCATAATACTGTACTTTAGCTCTTAAATGTCTGAGCGTGTGATTTTTTTTTCATACATGGGAAATTATCAGAATATCAAAGGATTTGCTACACAGATATTTTTCTTCTTACTTTTCATCTTTTCTCCTAGATATCAACAATATGGACATATTGGATCCAAGAAGAACTGGCATTACATTTCTCAAAAGCATGCAAATGATAAATAAGGAGCAATAAGTGTGTTTAGAAATGTTTGGAGAGGGCAGTCAGGAACGTACTGGAAGTGACTTAATGATTTATAAGATTAAAGTGATCTGAAGAGTTTAATAATATGAATTAGGGGGTGGAATTCAAAAAAAAATATGCCTGATCTTGCTCAGATGTTCTGTCTTGCAGTTCTTGACATTAAACAATCTTTAGCTTCTCCATTTAAAATCATAAATGTTTGGTTACCAAAATGATTTTTCCAAATTCCCCAGGCTCTCCACTACCCCGCTCTATCAGAATACAGGGTTTTAAATATCTTAATGGTGTAACTGGCACAGAATCTTTTCTACATTAGCACTGGGATATTCAAACACTTTCAACACTACAACAAGCCTAGGGAGACAATTAAAGTAAATATTTCTCAAAAATGTTTGAAGTAAAATAACTTTGTGTTATCCTTTATATAAACTGATCTATTTATGGCTTCCTAATGAAGAGTCGGAATGTGGATTGAGTAGAGCAAAGCAAGCTACTGTCGGGGAAAAAAATGTGCTTTTGCACAAGTGTCATATTTTGAGCAAAACTTTAGATAAAAATGATCTATTCTTCTTACTGAAACACATTAGTACCCCACCCCCTATGCACAAATGTGCGCGCACACACACACACCACTGATAAAAAGCAAACATTTTTTGTCACTGTAAAACACTCCAACGGTGACTGTTCATTTTAACTACCCACCCCTGGTGTCTTGGGTTGTCACTCACATGGACATTGCTCTTATTGTCTTGGCTAGAAACCACATTTTTGACTTCTACAAAAGTTCTGGTTATCTTCAACTTGTCAACTGCTTTATACTGTGAAGAATGCTTAGCACCTGGACGCCTGATGAAGCTAGATGCAAGGTCAGGCAAAGCTGTGATGACTGTAAGAGTCAGGCTTCAAAACTGCTTTCCTATGGCAAATTGTATTCAAGAAAAGGTTTCTTGGATGTTCCGTAAAAGTAAGTGACTAGGCAACACACTCTCCTGATTCCTAAAAACCTAGTCTTTTTACAAATGACAGTTAAAGATTAGTCTTCTCGCTTTTGGAAATTGCCTATGCTTAGAAATTGAGAAACACTTCTGGCCTTGAATTTCTTTTTTTCTTTTTTTCTTTTTTTTTAAGATTTTATTTATTTATTTGAGAGAGAGAGAATGAGAGACAGAGAGCATGAGAGGGAGGAGGGTCAGAGGGAGAAGCAGACTCCCCGCCGAGCAGGGAGCCCGATGCGGGACTCGATCCTGGGACTCCAGGATCATGACCTGAGCCGAAGGCAGTCGCTTAACCAACTGAGCCACCCAGGCGCCCCTGGCCTTGAATTTCTATAGAACAGTGATGCTTCTGGAGTTAAAAAAAAACAAAAAAAAAACTAACCATTTTATAATTCCATGTTTCCCTTTTCTTATTTTTTCTTTTCTTCATTTCTAGGGGTAATAGAAATTCAAAACAGTGTATTTGTTTCTGTTTTCATTTTATTTTGCTTTTATGGCATAAATGGTCATCTTCCTTAGAGACTCATAAAATGTATGTGTATCTAAGCTTTTACATTAACTTTTTTAGATGTACTATTTATTCAAGTTCTCAATGATCCATCTCTCCTATGACTAAAATTCAGAATCCATAATTGGTAAACTATGATTGATAAATTCAATTAAATAGAAGTCAAATACTCAATAATTCAAGTACATGTGAATCAAAGACATACCTAAGCAAATGCCTATGATAAACTAAGGAAACAAAGTTACTTGCAACACATCATAAAGAGGTCATTTTTTTCCTACATGAAGAATCTTAATACATACATACATACATATATTCCAAAAGAAAAATGGAAGATGACTGTGAACCTCTAGTTGCCATCACACTGCTTAGCACATAGGAAGATCATAAAATGTTTTATGAAGAAATGGGTGAATAAACAACTATTCAGGCAAGTGTCCAAAGATTTCAATTAAAAGCTTCACTTTTTCTGGAATTGACCAGTAAAGCAATTGCGTAAAGATTATACATATACACACATATATATTTTATTAACATGTTAAATATATATTACATATTATATATAAAATATATACATATATTTTATATAAAATATATGTATATATGTACATATGTGTATATACATATATTTTATATAAAAATATATATATGGATATAAAAATACTATCTTTTCCCTTTATATTATCACGTAAATAGGAAGGTAGAAGGTACTTTCAAATACTACAAATAAAATTTTATTTACGAGGAACTCCCTATGCTTAATCTCATCACATAGCTATAACTTCCAGTCCAATCTAAAGTAAGCATATAAAAGAAAAAAATGTTATTTACTAAGTAGAAAGTCTAAGTAAACCCTTATTTCTAAGGGAGATCAAAGAATTCAACATCTAATAGCCTTCTGATATCTATAGATATTATAAAGAGATTTTGACATTGCATTAAATACACAAGAATATTAAATATTCTACCTTGAGAATTAACTTGGGTTTCTCAAATATTTATATGTGGCTTTAGAATAAAAAGTTAATAGACTTCATTTATAATTCCTTTTAAAAGCAGTTTAATTTATTAATTATTATAGAGACTTAAAAACAATATATTCAATAGAATGAATTAATTGTCCTTTTGATGTTTTCTTACAAACTAATTTGTATCTCAATAGCTTTTTTCTTCTAGAATTTCTATAGCTTTTTTTGTTACACTAAATACATTCAAATGATATTGTTTTTGTATCTACTTATGCCAAAAACAGTCTCACAATACATATAAAAGTCAAAGAATTTTGCATAATAGTCCATAAGAGAAAGGGTGTTTTTATTTTGGCCCGGAGAAAATTGATTTGAATAAAGTCCAGTCTTTCTCAAACTGTATTCAACTTAATTGATTTTCTATACCTTAAATTAAATCTTATCCCTCCTTTCTCAGTGACCCAGACATTTACATAAACTGTTTTATAATGTTGATTAAATTCAAAGCTTGCTAAATACTGTGGGAATTAAAGTCCATGAAATCTTGTTGTAACTCTTACTTTTTTTTTGTAGGGTTTTTTTGGTCTAAATGTCCTATTCTCAGCTTCTGGGATGGGCAGCCTGGGCCAAGGGAGGAGGGACTGACAGTTGGCACCCCGAGGAGGGAGAGTGGATGGAATTTTTTTTTTAATATAAACAAACAAACAAGCAAACAAATATTAAATTCTCTGCCCACACACACAACTCATATGAGTGGATGATTGATATTTAGAAAAAAAGGAAGGAGAAGAAAAGAAAAAGCACTTACTTGGGTAACTTTAAGCTTCCTTCCTCAAATGCTTTCAGCAGGCAAAGTGGATGTAAATTTCTATGTTAGTAATAGAGTGCTAAGTGTAAGATACTTTTTGCTCAAAGAAGGACATTACATTTGGGTCTGATTTCACTAAGTAGAGCATGCATATCAGTAATGAACAAAATGAGAATACTTTCTATAAATATTTGTTACTACTGAGAAGCTAATTATATATTATTTCATCATTATCCCCTGGAATATATTTAAATCTCAGGCAAGTAAGCTACAATAAAGGTTACTGAAATTTTGTGCTAAAAACCTATGTTATAATAAAAAGACTTGGAAATCTTTGACTTGTGAGGAAATTTATCAACAAAAGATAAAATGTTTATAGTATTATAGGTTCTTTTTTTTTTTTTAAAGATTTTATTTATTTATTTGACAGAGTAGCGAGAGCAGCCCCAGGAGTGGGAGAGGGAGAAGCAGGCCTCCCCCCAAGGAGGGAGCCCGATGTGGGACTCGATCCCAGGACCCTGGGATCATGACCTGAGCCGAAGGCAGACGCTTAACGACTGAGCCACCCAGGCGCCCCAGGTTCTTATTTTTTAATATATTTTTATTTTCTGAAGTCATATGCTTTGAAATATTTGAAACATCATTAGTTTTTGATGTAGCAAAATATTTTAAAATAGTTCTTTGAAATGTCTTGAGAGATAAATCTGTTATCTGTAATATTTCATCAGATCCATACAGATTTTTTTTCTCTTTGGAATATGTCTAGAGATGCACAGCCCCTGTTAAATTGTTTTATTGGTCCTGGAATTGAAAACACACCATCTGCAAGATTTTCCTTAAAGGTGACTGGAAAGATACTTTATTCTCATTTTGAAAGTGTTTGTGTCTACACAACTATTGGTGTCATTTTTATCCAGTGCTTATCAATAGAGCCTTGACCAAATTGACACTGTGTATATGCTAATGAAACAATCAATGACAACTGTGATAACTCTTGAAACAAACTATCTTCTCTAGCTGTGTGGTCTCACATTTATCAGTTGGATTTGCTAACAATGTTTATAGTCTGTAATTACGAATCTTCCACTTTTTTGAGTTTTGAAATAGAAAATAGAAACAAAACACCCTCTCTCCTTTTAAATAAGTTATTTTTGTTTCCTTCCTGATTTGCATATAATTCATATTCTATCCCTATATGTATGAGTATGTAGAGAGAGAAATTGTTGAGAATTTAATATATCACTTACGTTTATATACTGAATTTGCCTATAAGTTTAGAATTAAGCACATTGAATTATGAAACTTACTTTTCAAGTTGTTTAGAAAATCAAAGCAAATTGAATGGCCTGAAATATTTTATTTCTATATGGCAATAATATATATGCTGACAATTAATATGCTTAAATTTAAAACTGTACTTAGGTAAAATATTTTATTTTAGTTTAAAGTTACTTCATTATGCTACCAAATGGTGAAGGCAATGGTATAAGGCAGAAATATCTGCCCTTCTATAACACTAGATAGAAGTGAGAATATTCGCTCGCTGATCTGTTTGGGATTGAGGAGGAATACCAGCATTAATTCAAGACAAGTACTAGAAAGTCACAAATCATCTTCCTATAGCATAACACTGATATATTTTGGAGATAAATGACCAAATAGTCCATTAGATATTTTTTATGCATGAAAAATCTGCTCATATAGGGAGGTTTGTGTTGGTTCAAGCTGCCATAACAAAATAACATAGCCTGGGTGGCTTAAACAACCAAAAAATATTTCTCACAATTTTGGAGGCTGAGAAGTCCAAGATCAAGGTGTCTGGCAATTCACATACAGATATTCTCAGTGGGCTCAAAATATGCTAGTTCTATTTCCATTATTATAGGAAACATTCTTATAAAACTTTGCCTTTGCATATGATGAATCTCCAGTTTTCCAACCTAGGATGGCTTTTTTTTTTTTTTTTGGACATCTGTGTTTTTTTATGGTTATGCCTTCTTCAAGGTACTACTTTCAGTAATGTTAGTATAGTATTACGTGTCTGAAAAGATTCCTGGAATTTGTTAGAAATGAATTTCAGTTTAAGAACCAGCAACTCGTTATCGTGGTCTTCAGTTTGGTGGCTAAATCTACTGCTTTTTCTACATAGCATACATGAAAATGTTCTAGCATAGAACTATGCTAAATTTAGATATGGTAGCATGAATTTAAAATATCAGAAAACCAAAAAGCACACGAAAAAACACCTACACTAATTATTAGGGAAATGTAAATCAAAACCACAACGACAAACCACTTCATGCCATCAGTATGGCTGTTATCAAAAATCAGAAAGTGACAAGTGTTGGTGAGGATGTGGAGAAACTGGAAGCCTTGTGCATCGCTGGTGGGAATGGAACATGGTACAACCACTATGGAAAACACTATGCTGTTTCCTCAAAAAGTTAAACCTAAAATTACCACATGATCCAGCACTTTCACTTTTGGGTAAACACCCAGAAGAATTGAAAACAGGGACTTGAACAGATATTTGTATACCAATATTCATAACAGTGTTATTCACAAAATAGCCAAATGGTGGAAATAACCCAAATTTTCACTAACAGATGAATGGATAAACAAAATGTTGTTATACGTACAATGGAATATGATTCAGCATTAAAAACGAATGAAATTCTTGAGAATTCTTAATCTCAGGAAACAAACTGAGGGTTGCTGGCGTGGTGGGGGTGGGAGGGATGGAGTGGCTGGGTGATAGACATTGGGGAGGGTATGTGCTATGGTGAGCACTGTGAATTGTGTAAGACTGTTGAATCACAGACCTGTACCTCTGAAACAAATAATACATTATATGTTTAAAAAAAGAAGAAGAAGAAGAAGAAGATAGCAGGAAGGGAAAAATGAAGAGGGGGAAATCAGAGGGGGAGATGAACCATGAGAGACTATGGACTCTGAGAAACCAACTGAGGTTTCTAGAGGGGGGTGGGGTGGGAGGGATGGGGTGACTGGGTGATAGACACTGGGGAGGGTACGTGCTCTGGTAAGCGCTGTGAATTGTGCAAGACTGTTGAATCTCAGATCTGTACCTCTGAAACAAATAATGCAATATATGTTAAGAAAGAAAAAAAGAAGAAGAAGAAGATAGCAGGAGGGGAAAAATGAAGGGGGGGAAATCAGAGGGGGAGACAAACCATGAGAGACGATGGACTCTGAAAAACAAACTGAGGGTTCTAGAGGGGAGGGGTGTGGGAGGATGGGTTAGCCTGGTGATGGGTATTAAAGAGGGCACGTTCTGCATGGAGCACTGGGTATTATGCACAAACAATGAATCATGGAACACTACATCTAAAACTAATGATGTAATGTGTGGGGATTAACATAACAATAAAAAATAAAAAAAGAAGTCATTGCTTTAAAACCAAAAAAAAAAAAAAACTAATGATGTAATGTATGATGATTAACATAACATAATAAAAAAAAGGAATGAAATGCTGATAAATGTAACAACATAGATGAACCTTGAAGACATCATGCTAAGCGAAATAGCCAGACCCAATAGGACAAATACAGTATGAATCTACTTATAGGAGTTACCTAAGTAGTCAACTTCATAGAAACAGAAAGTAGAAGGGTGCTTTTCAGGGGCTGAGGGGCAGAAGGAACAGGGAGTTCTTGTTTAATGGGTAGAGAGTGTCAATTTGCAATGTTGAAAAGTTCCGGAAATGGATGGTGGTGATGGTTGCACAATAATGTGAATGTATTTAATGTCACTGAACTGTACACCTGAAAATGGTTTAAATGGTAAATTTTATGTATATATTTAACACAATTAAAAATTTTGTTTTGTAATATCAGAATGCCTGCAACAGCAAATCTAAAGGGCCCAGCACGTGGACCAGCATATGTGGAATGGAGATACTTGATGGAAGGATCTCTTCCTGAGGAGAGAGAGTAGAAGACATCCTGTAAGATTTGGAAGAAAGACAGAAATATTAACTCCTGAATAGTGTGCACTAAAATTATTCCTAAGTTAAGTTCCCATAGACTTGGATCTAGTCTTGGCAGAGGAGGAGTACACTTAAAGTGTAACTATATATTTTATGAAATCCCAAGGAGTTATTCTTGGGAGCATTTTGAAACCCCTTCCTAACAGGAAATGCTTAAAATAGCTGGGAGGGATCTGAAGGAACCTGTAATTCTCACAGTTCTGCAACTGGAGCTGAGCTTTTTTCCATTATTATTGTGACACTACTGAATCCTTAGCTTAGTGTGGTCTGAGGAAATGCTGGTTACACAAGCTGTTCCCATTCCAGCTTCTATAATACTTGTCATCAGTAGGACAGTACCTTCAAATTTCAAACGTAGGGGTAAACAAGAATGGAAATGCACCTTCCTGAGAGTGCTGATAACTCAAAATTACCTATTCCACTTACTCATGACACCAGTAATTTCCACCAGGAACCCAGAAGTTGGTTCCTCTCTCCATCCATAAATTTGGCAGAAAGTTATAATTGCAATGTTTGAACAGCAACAACATGAAGTGTTCCTCTCTGAATTACAAGTGCTTTTAAGCCAATTGCTTGAGGCAAACACGCTCCTTGCATCAACAAGTCAGTGAAAGTTGATTGAAAGAGGAGAAAAGCCGAGAGATTCTCTCAGTGATTGATAACCACAAACACCTGTATTAAAGGGCTAGCCACCAAGAATTATGGAAGTAATGAAGCAGTAGCAAATCTCACGTTCCCTGCTGATTCCTTGACAACATAATTGTATCTTACTTGCTGATATTTTAATCATAGTGCTGGAGAACACCCAGTTAAGCCAAAAAGAATCATGAAATCTGTGTCCATATGTGTCCATGTCTTTTACCTATAATGGAATATAAAGATATATATGGAATATATAGAATAATATGTAGTGAATATATATATACACATACATATGTATATGAATAACACATCTTATTTTTAGAGAAAGGTGTAGAAGCCAATGAAAATATACAATAGCTTATATATCTTTTGCTTCCATCTTATTTTAAAACCGTTTACCATCCTACTATTCTCATTAGTATCATTATAAAAACAATGAAATAAAATTTAATCTGCCAAAGACATAGGACATTCAATGCAATAGAAATCATCTACTCTTTACATACGGTTAGGCAATAAGTAGATTATCTTTAGCTACAAATCTTATGTTAATTTTACTGTAAAGATACACAATGTGATGAATGTTAAATTGCTCACGATCAGATTTCAGAGGCATCCAAAAATATACTCTTTAGCAGCTTCTTGATTTCTCTCAAATCATGGAAAAATAGAACACAAAAAGTGTTTGTAAATTAAAAATACTAAAAACTGTTTATAATGTGCTCATTGAACAAACACTTTTCTGGTCATTGCAGCCATACTCAAAATCTGCTGAGATTCTTCAGACACTTGAAAACTAAGCAAATATCATGGAGTCATGTCCTGATAACAAATCTACTCTAGTAGATTTTTCTAATGGAATTCTTCTTCCAGGGGGAAAAAAATTAAAAATGAGGAGGAAATATCAGTAACTAATATTGCATTTTCAGATCAAATTTCTATCATTTATTATTCAAGACAGCATAAAACTCCTATATTAGAATCAATGGCATTTCATGAAATTTTAATTTTTTTTCTAATTTCTAAACTTCATGGCCTACAAAGAATACTGCCTGAAGAATAACCTATTAGGAATTCAACAAAAGAACATATTTATAGTAACAATGGACAATGCCACTTCTATTTACATTTTCCTTGCCCCTATTCAAAATGATTCCCTAAAAGTTTTTTTGTTTTGTTTTTGTTTTGTTTTGTTTTGTTTTGTTTTGTTTTTTGTACCTCTTATAAGGTTGCCAAAGGTTAACAGAGACTACATTTTTTTCCAACTACAACACAATCCCAAGCTTAGCTTATAGCTAGCTCTTAGTTCATATTTTCTTTAAGTAAAACTCAATTCAGCTTCATGGTGTGATTTAAATACTGTTTGCCTCTATTATATAATAATATGGACTCATCAATTATATGATGAACGTTATATTTGTGCCTGTAACTGTTTCTAAATTCAGTAGCTTGTCATAGAAAAAATAAAATAATAATGACTCTTAGCTATAACTTTCTTATTTCCAGGCACTATTTGTTTTTTTTTTGTTTTTTGTTTTTTTTCCCCCACAAGTTTGGCTTTATTTATTTATTTTTTTTAGATTCCACATATAAGTGATATCATATAGTAGTTACCTTTCTCTGACTTAACTCACTTAGCATAATGCACTCAAGGTCCATTCAAGTTGTTAGAAATAGCAGAATTTCCTTCTTTCTAATGGCTGAATTTTTTTTTATTCTTATGTTAATCCCCATACATTACATCATTAGTTTTAGATGAAGTGTTCCATGATTCATTGTTTGTGCATAACACCCAGTGCTCCATGCAGAATGTGCCCTCCTCAATACCCACCACCAGGCTAACCCATCCTCCCATCCCCCTCCCCTCTAGAACCCTCAGTTTGTTTTTCAGAGTCTATCCTCTCTCATGGTTCGTCTACCCCTCCGATTTCCCCCGCTTCATTCTTCCCCTCCCGCTACCTTCTTCTTCTTCTTCTTTTTTTTTTTTTCTTAACATATATTGCATTATTTGTTTCAGAGGTACTATTTGATAGACATTCAGATTCTTTCTAGTTAAGGGTGAACTTACGTTACCTCTGTTGTCTTCAATTCGACCCAGACTATTGAGTGCATTACTTATTGCATTACTAAATTAAAATTGTTGAGGTAGAGTCTTCAAGAAAAAAAACTAGAAAATTTTAATGAAAAAATATTTAAATGATAGCATGCCCAGCTTGTGCTAGTAATCGCCTTTGACATAGATCTTGAAATACATGGGACAAATTAAAGGTATTTTTAAATACTTTAAATTGCTTTTTAACAATTTTGAGACTCCTCTAATATCACCTGGATCCAGGAAATTTAATCCAATTTAAATTTATACATGTGTACAAGTATATTTTTAAAATGTTTCATTAGGTATTCCCATGGTTAATTTGCACCCTCTTCCTGTTAAATAATGCAACATACTTTGAACTTGAGATGGTATGCCTCACCCAAATCCAGAACCAACTAGCCACAGGTGTCCACCATATGAGCTGCTGAAAACAGGGTCATGAGGATTGCAGTGCACAGAAAATATGTTCATCTCAACGTGAAGCTAGGCGCCGTTTATACACTCTAGGTATTTTTACTGGTAGCCTTTGAAATAGACAGGTGGCTCGGTATGATTTTGGTCTGTCGAGCAGATGTTTATCTATGCCTAACAGATCGTAAAAACCTAAAGGTTAATAAAGGGATAAGAGGTGTGACCGTGAGTAGGGCTTGGTTTGAGTCCATAGTATAATTTAACTATGAAGTTGACACAGTATATAGAGAAGTACATTAAAGATAGCATTTCCTTCCTGACAAAGAGATACTTAAATGTTTCCAGCGCCATTAGACTTCGTGAGGTGTGACCTTGTGCTAGATTATTTTCAGGTAGAATGGGGTTTTAGTGACATGAGAGGCATTAGAGTGGACTTTCAAAGCCAGTTGTTCTTTTGCTAGAAAAAATTAAAAATAAATAAATCTAGTAACACAGAGAATAGGTTAAATATGTTATATCATCATTCCACAAAATATAGGGTTTCAAATGAAATTGTGTCAGAGACATTTGCTTTTGTTCTTGAAAATTGTAGTTTCTTTTTAATAAAAGTACTTCTAGGAAATGACATCCAGTATTAGAATGCTATAGTTACTGTACTAACATTATTGACATGTGAAATGCACAATCCTGAATCTTAATTGCTCTAGTTTCATACTGATAAGTCACTAAAAACAATTTATAGAATTCAATTTGAGTTCATATGGCAAAAGAATGCACTTATGCTCACTTTATTTGACACAGCACTTATTTGATGAGTCTTATCTCTGAACTTCTTTTAAAATAGGATAAATGCTGTTATTGAGGCAAATATGATCTGAATATGCAAAAAGACAGTCAATTAAGGAATTTTTTTTTTTTACTAAAATAATTAGTAATTAGTCTAGAGTAAGGGGATCTATTCTGAAATTATAGGTTGAGGATCAGGAAATTAAAATGATAAAACTCATAAATATGAGAGCTTCTTTTCAAAGCTGTGTGGAATAATTGAGATAAATTTACTAATATCTAGCACAAAAATATGAAGCACTCAGAGAGTCATAAATACAGGATGTGTGTGAAGAGAATATACATTTTGATATTTTGGGAATTATTTACAACCTTTGAAGAGCAGATATTTGTTCTTTCAGACACTCAACAAAACATAAAGCAGGATTCTAGAAATATAACACTATGTAGAGTCCAGTTTGATCAAGCATAGTTTGTTGGTTTGCTTCTCTTACAAAGATAAAATGTTAGAACTATGTGTAGAATTTGTATGGGGATATCTGTGTGCAAAGTATAATGCTGGACAATCTTAAATGATATAAAGACTTTTAAAAGGGTGAACTTAAACTCACACTCAGACTTAATAGTCAGTGAGGAAATGCTTTCCACATGGCTTTCAATGTGCCACCATCCAACCCTCTGCTTCCAAGGTTTTTGCAGTGGCAGACAGGGAAGACACCAAGGGTGAAGTGATTCTAGGTCCACAGCTGTGGGTAACTTTATGGCTCCAGGAGAAAATATTCATACTCTGCAATTGCAATCAACATGATTCTGGATCCACAGTTCAGTCTTTTGATGCCTTAGTTACTGCAGAACGTTTTTATTTGAAAGTCAATTTCAGTCCAATTCTAAAATGTAAATTTACTAATATGCAGTTTCCAGTTTACCAAGTTTCCAGTTTACCAAGAAACACGTGGGGAAATTATAATACTAATTGGTATAGCAACGTTTATCTGGATATTTAAATAATTTCTTAGTCTCATATTGAAGGTAAACGCTTAGTGCTCTCTCTCTCTTTCACACAGGATCAAACCTATAGAAAAGTTAAAAACAAAACCTCATCAAACTTCAGTTTCCCAAAATCTGAGAAATGGGATTGATGTTAAGGATTGAATGAGGTGATGCATGTAAAAATGCCTGGTATATATATGTGCTTAACAAACGTGAGCTATTATTAAATATTATTTATTACTGTCATTTTCTTTTAAATTTGGAGCTCTACCGTTAGTCCATAATATTCGTAATATCCATCATACTTCTCCATAATATTCAAAATTAGAGTAAACAACATATTTAAATGGTTCAAAATTGAAGACTATAAGAAGAACAGATACTGGAAATTCTTCATTCTTTCCTTATTCCCAACCAATTGATTCCCTGTCAAGAGGTAATTCATGATCAACTCCTCTGTAGCCTTCCAAAAATATTTTGCATATATGCAAGCAAATTATAAAAATATTATTCACTTTTATACATGTTGCCACATAGTATGTTTAACACATTTCTATGTTTGGTTATTATTAGACTTTTGTTATTGGTTAAGTTCTCGCTCACTTTATTTGATGTCCTGGGGACTGACCACTTGTTTACATGATAGTCAGTGCTTACTAGCTGTCTCTGACTCAAATTAAGCACCTATCTTGCCCCCCTCTTTTGACATCCAACAATGGGAATCTTTAATTCCTGTCTTAAAACTCCCCACACTCTTCTTTCCCCTTCTCTGGAATAAAAACCTACTCTAAGGACAAATTTAGAAATTAAATCATTCCATATTTTTTATACTTAATAGTGAATATTGATACACAACAAAATGAGCCTCTTCTAGTTTTATTTCTGTCTCCCCTGATATGTAAGGCTTTTATGGATTTTCAGAAAAATAAAACTAAACAAACCTTTTTCATCAAATATTTGGGAAGTATGTTAATAGGGCACTGGAATGTAGTGGCTGTGAATCCTGGTTCTTCTAAATATCTGCCACCTCAGCCAGGTCATCTTCCTCCCTCTGTGTCCTCAACATAATCTCTAAGATAAGGCAGTTGGGCCAAATAGTTTCTACATTCCCCGGCACTAATATGATGCCTCTATTTTATGTCTGCAAAGGCCTTTTGGCTCTCATGCCACAATGCAAATGTCAACAGAAACATGGAGAAATGAGAATTTGCATAAATCTAGGAAATTATACTGATACCAACAGGTATCAGTTACTCCCACATTTTCCGAAGAGGGAGGCTTCCATTTTGGGCTGCAAGGTGGGTGTCCTCAATTTTAACTATAGGAATTGTTAAAAAGATGTTTTTAAACCATTACTGTATTTGCTTTTTAAGAGCAAAATCAAAGGAGAATTCGGTTTCTCGTCTTTGAATTGTTTAAACTTTTTATAAAATATCATATGGACATAAAATTCAAACATGGGAAGGAACAATATGAACATTTAAAGTAAATAAAATGAAAACTAAATTTAAGTAAAAATTTAAAATGTCAGGGTCCGCTCCCTTACCCAGCCTCAGTGATCTCTGCAGTAGTGGATGCTGTTGGCTTCTCTCCCCGATCCCCCTGACTGGCTGGACACCCATCCCTCCTCACCTGCTGTGAGCATTGTCTGCTGAAGTATCATGACATACACCTACTCCATGGGTCAAAGTACTCATGTGAGGATTCTGCCAGTTGTTAAGTATACCTATTCCAACTAAGAAGTGCAGAACTAGACTTGGGAAAAAATAGGGTGGGTTTATGGACCCACTTGACCCACTATGAGATGGACTTGAGCTACACCTCCATTGATCACCTAACTTCCATAAGCCCATACACCACCTATGGGCCAGGGTAGTGTTTGGTGTCTTTAGGAATTGGAGCCAGTACCCAATAATCCATGAAAAGTTTATTCCCATTCCCAAATTCATAGTCACTCTGAAAAATGGCCACAAGTTCTTTGAAGAAGGAGGAAGATTTATAATGTGGTTTTGGCAGAGTAGCAGAGTCCTTCCTCAAAGGGCCCAGGCATCCCGTACGTTCCGGGAGTTCTGAGTCTGTGAACTGAATCAAGTATGGGAATTGGTTGAGGGATTATAACTCTATTTTGGTAATTCAAGTCAGACTTCTATTAACATTAACCAGATTTAGAACTCTTTTAAATACATAAATCAAGTAAGATTTTTGTAGGCTGCCATCAATTTTAGATCCAGGGAGACCATGATCAATTAGCCAATGGCAAAAATCTCTGCAGGTCAAATGATTTTAATTACTGCATTGACTGTGATGCCCATTAGAGTAACCACACTGACCTTTGCTCTGGTGATTAAATGTCACCAGTTGGTTTCTGCCATGCGAGGTGAACACCATCCACACTGAATTCAGAGAGTCCCATTCAATGGCATTCTGATTGTATTTTTAGCCTATGGAGAACAGCGTCTAGAGACATCCTCAAGGACTCCAGGACTCCCCACAACAAGGTTTTTCTGAAAGGCTCTATAATGACAGTATCCTCTAGACTCTTCCAGGGACATACTAAGGGGATGGTTGAGAAGGTCTTAAATGATAAATCTACTCTAGGATTCCAATCTTCAAGAGCTTTTGCATACTTGCCTTTATAATACACCAAGGAAGATCTGAAATTTCAATTTAATTTGGTGTAGATCAACCAAGAAAACTGTTAAAGCCATTACCAGTGTTTCAACTAACACACTGAATTCAGAATCTCTGCTTAATGCGCTGATATCAATACATTTAGGTCGATCCAACATTATATTCCTTCCACCCTGATCTATACATGTCCCTTTAGTTTCTGACCGTATATATTGTCAAAAACTTACAATTTTTAAAAATGTTTATGGCACCGCCTATTGAGTCATAGTTTGTACCTTACTTCTGTAACTTACTGAGACTGGGACTCTTCAAACGTCACACGTAGTCAGTAATATGACTGTCTAAATCTCTGCCTTGAAAAGCAACATTCTGCCAGATGCCAAGCCTAGATCCTCAGCTTCCTCAGCCACCAGATATTATCCAACATCAGAAAGTGTCTCAAGGAGAAAAGTGATTACGGGCATACAGTGTCAATTCACCATTCCCTCCACGGCTTTCATCTTTTACATCTCTTATTTTCAGACCCTCCCCAGGACGTTGCTTGACTTCAGCACATTCTTCACAAACTCAGCCTTCAGTTGGGGCCCTTCAAATATCCAGTATTGTTACTTCCTCTCTGTGCAGCTGCTTAAAGCCTTGCTGGGTTTCTCTTCCCCCTCTTGTAGAGGCCCTTCGCTTGGGTCAAAACTGTGTCTTAAGTCCATCCTCAGAATCACCAAACATCAAAGGAAATGAGCTGCCTATTGTTAGCTCATGTCTGAATGATGGTCCCATCTGAGGAATTTTAGCCAGATAGGACTTCTTTCCCTCCACAGCATTCTGATGGCTTACAAATATAAGCTTTGTGATTTAAGCTATTTGTGGTAATGGAAACTCTGGTCTTACCCAGACCTATTACATCTTGCTAAGAAGCAGAATTCCCCATTTGGCTATGCCTGTTAGAAACTCTATGTTAGATGTAGCTCCTTGATTAGTGACGTTTTAGAGTATGAAGGCAGAGAGCTGGTTATGTGCTATTGAAAATTTGAAAATCCAGAATAAAAGCATCTCTAGGATCTCTACTTTGGGGCATTAGATCCTCTAGTTTTCTTAGCAAAATTAATTTAATTTCTCTAGGAAAAAAGTATCTGATTTTAAAACTCTTTGTTCAAACTCTTTGTGATTCTTCAGAGAAAATATGCTTCTTTTGTGCTATATACCAGGCTGTGACCTCCTCTGCATTAACTGTCAGGTAACTTGCCTGTCTTTCAGAAATGTGTTGAGATATCTATCTTGTCCATTACTACTCAGTTGTCATTCTCTTCATTGATGGAGGTTTATTTGAATGAGCGTCACTGAAAATAGACAATGCATGCAATGAGTCTACCACTATACTTAGGTATCTTTTCAAAGATATCATGGAATATTTTAAATATTTTTGAAATTAGAATGAACTGTTCAACTACTAAGTTTTAAAGTGAATACTTAATGTACCTTGGTACAGAAAAAATATGCTGTGGAAATAAGCAAAGACCACCAAATAAGACCACCAAATGAGAACAAACAGAGGCTATTTATTCAGAGCTTGCTATAACAAGAGAGTCAGCCACCACCTCTTGGGTTTGGCAAAGCCTCAAAGGCAGTCATGAGAATGGGAAGCTTTATGGGGGGGGGGGCAGGGAAGAGGGAAGGCTTCATATAAACTTTAATTGAAGGTTGTGGCATGGGCAAGCTAGGGGGAGGTTAACTAGAAGTAGAGTATCCTGTGTGGTTGGTTTGAGGAGCACATTTGACATGCACTAGTTGGTCCTAAGTTGGGAGCATGGGCAAAAATTAGGGATGCTGGCTGGCCGTCATTGACTGAGTCCCATCCACCAAGTTCCATCTGTTCTGGGCTGACTGTTGCAGAGACTGGTTTGCCTTTCCTGCTGGTTGTTCAGATGATGGGTCAGAGTTGTATTGTCATATATGATGTGGCCACTGTCCATTTGTATATCCAGTTTCTGGATATAAAAATAGTTACAGATTTGTTTAGTAACAATTTGGCTGAAATATTACTTTCCTCCACATCTTATACCAAGAAGCAAGTGAATTGTACACACAGAAGATTGCATAAATTTCCACCTCCCATCTTGCCATTATAAAGTCTTATTAGAAAGTTGCTTTCTAAACTAAAATGAGCGAGGCTAATAACAATTCAAATATTGACAGTTAAAGCTAAGTTCCCAGTAAGTTACTTCATTAAGTTAAAAATTCTTAGCATTTTGATTGGTAATTGATAGGTGGCTTTATTTTAGAAATGTCTGATTGATAGAAAATCTCCCCAATCCCTCAAGCATATATAGGAGAATGTCAAATCATTGACTTCCATATTTTGTACAGTTCTTTTCACTATTCCTTTTTTTCCACCTAGCCAAAACCTGCACAATGCTCCCTCATTTGCTGTATTATTACATCAGTAACGTATTTATCATCCAGGCATAGATGCATTCAAGTTTATTACATTGTTACTGAATCCTTTAAAAAAAATACCAATTTATTTAGTAGAATAACTGTCAGTTAATGTCAAATTAAGCATTGTGCCAAAAGATATAATAAAAAATTACCAATTTATGATAATCTCTTTTATGATGAGTGATTAAATATGAATTAGTTTAAAAGTTTAGCCTTATCTAGCAAGAAGAATCTTATATGCTCTTTCAATAGTAAAACATAGAGAAAGAAAGAAAAAAAATACTTTCATTTTTTTTAAAGATTTTGAAAAAAATACTTTTAAAAGAATGGCTTTCTGATGGCTTATTGATTCTATTTTTAGAGTTGTTTTCTTTTGTGTCTTTTTTATAAGCATTTAATGAATGCTAATGACATTTTGCATTCATCTTTTATTAACTGAATAAACGCTTTTAGATGGAGGAGGAAATATCAAATAAATAAAGTTAAGACACCAACAAAGAAGGCATATAAGAGGTATATAACAATTATCTTCTCGTCACCACATATGCTTTGGACATGCCACATCCTTGATTACTGGGCATAGTCTCTACTGGATGGGCAATGATGTACATGAACCAATCTGTCTCCCCCGCTGGGTTGCAGTTGGCTGGACCCACATTCACACCTGACACTGGCCTGATCAGATTCTCTCCCATGAGAATTATGGGTTAGAAGCTAGAATGTATAGTCATTGTCTGATACAGAATAAAGAAAAATTATATCATCATTCAACAGATGTAGGAAAAAAAAACCAGTAGTCAAAATTCAATCTCCATTCATGACAAAAAGCTTTCAGTAAACCAGGAATATAAGTGAATTTTTCCATTCTGTTTAAAAACATCAATGAAAAACTTAGAATAAAGTTATTCAATGGTAAAAAGCTGTAAACAATAGATAAGAACAAGGCAAGGACAAATACTCTTTACTTATTCTTTGTCTGTGGGTCCTAGGGAAGGAAATATGGGCGGGGAGTGGTGAAGGAAGGAGAAGAAAATGAATTGAAAGGAAAGAGTGCAATTTATACCAAGGGTACGAAAGGAGCTTATGTTATGTTTGAGTGTTCTATTTCTTTTTTTTTTAAATTGTATCTTTTTTTATTATGTTCAGTTAGCCACTGTATAGTACATAATTAGTTTTTGATGTGGTGTTCAATGAGTCATTAGTTAAGTATAACACCCAGTGCTCATCACAGCACGCGCCCTCCTCAATACCCATCACCCTGTTACACGCCCCTCCCCCCCTGCCAAAACCCTCAATTGTTTCCTGGAGTCCATAGTCTCTCATGGTTCATCTCCTTCTCTGATTTCTCCCCCTTTGGATTTCCCTCCCTTCTCCTATGGTCCTCCATGCTATTGCTTATATTCCACATATTGAGTGTTCTATTTCTTAAACACAAGGTTGGTGGGAACACAAGTTTAGTTTTATTATAGTTTAACATGTATATGTAACATTACAAACTCTTCCAAAAGTAATGCATATTTTTGAGATAATATATCATCCAAGAGGAACAACATAACTGAGTAATTACTTGGGGTAAAGATAAGGGAATAACCTTAAGTCATTTAGGACAATTACTTTTTTAGTCAGGTGATAACTGAGTCTCATTAAAATGACCACATGTGAAACTATAGCTCCAAGCAGAAGGTGAGGGTCCATTTCTCCTATATTGTCTTCAGACTTTAAAATAGTTGGAAGAGGCCACACTCCTTTATATTCAGTGAATTCCCAAAAGATTGAATTCCAAATTTCTACATTCACATCTCCCTTCTACTCCATGATTTCAGAAGGGCCTTTGTGAGAAGGCTTGGAGAGTTTGGAAATACCAAAGGAGTATTGTTGAAGGGACTGGCACCCCTATCAGTACATCGTTAAAAAGTATACCAATGATTTACCAGTAATAACTCCAGGCTTCTCCGACCTCACAGATTCCATTCTCATGTCTGGAAATAGATCATAGCTTTGTTAACAGTTCACACTGTTTTTCAAATTAGGCCAGCAGAGCCTCTAATAGCCAGTGTTTTTAGAGAGCATTACTGCCAATGCTATTCTTACAGGCACTCAGGTAAAGCGGATGTAATTTAAGGGACACAGAGGAAATCCCCCCAAACACAATATGCACTTATAAATAAACTTGGACTGCCCACTGGTCCTACCAAGGTGCTTAAACACTTCATCATCCAACCTAACTGCAAGGAAAATAAATCTAGAGTAATTCAAGTTTAGACAGAGATGGAGAGTAAGAAACTGAGACGGAGGGAGAAATAGAGAGAGATTGCCAAAGAATGAGTGAAAGGGAGGGGGACAACAAGCTTGAGAGACAGAGAGAGAAAAAGAGAAAGGCAGAGAGGATGAGAAACAGATGGAGGGAGGGAGGGAGAACAAGAAAGTACAGAAGAGCACTAGGAAAAAACTTGCTCTGGGGCAGAAAGAGAACAGGGAACTTTATGAGTGTCTTGTAAAACCCACACACAAGATGAAAGCCAGGCCTCAGAAGAATCGAAAAGTAATTAAGAGCATATTCTACTTCCTAGATTCACAAAAGAAACTCTCATCTTTATCTTCTTCAACATACTTGCTTCATTTTCTTTTGCTCTTTACAGACTGACTTCCCTTTATTCATCCACTCACAGAAGGACTTCAGGAAATGCTGCCTTTAATACATTATTCTCCTTGGCTTTTTTTTTTTTTCCAGTTTTGTTCCCCACACTAATTAATTCCCTCTTTGAGTCTCAAGTTTATTTTTTTAAGATTTATTTATTTATTTGAGGGGGGTGGGAGGGGCAGAGGGGAGAGAAAGAGAATCTCAAGCAGACTCTGGGCAGAGGGCAGAGCCCCAGGTGGGGCTTGATCCCACAACTCTGAGATCATGACCTGAGTCGAAACCGAGAGTCCGATGCTTAACTGACTACACCACCCAGGTGCCCTGATTTTCAAGTTTTAATTCCCCAAAGAGCTAATTTGATTTGCCACATCTTAGGTGTCCATCCCTGACCCAATCTAGCAAGGCAACAGGGGCAGAAGGAGTTTATCATATGTGAAGTCACAAATGGGACTGGTTTTCTTACAAGCGGGAGTGAGCAGCGACCTCATAACTCACCTACCACTACCTTTAGTTCAAATTATTAAGGGACACGTGAATGTTGCCTAGAAAACCGCCTCCTCCACACAGTAATTCAAACGAGTGTGAAATTTTGTAGTCAACCTCCAGTCAATTCAAATAATCACTGACATGTGAATGACGATCCAGAGCTGAGTTTTGTGCTAGGATCCACGGCCAGTTTGGGGGTTTGGCAGGAGGCAGGAGCCACAAGGTGGGATGAAGGAGGTGGGGAGAAAGGAGAACTGGTTGATTGGAGAAGGCAGCAGTAATGGAGGATGCTGAAATGTGAAATTTATATTGAAGCTCATTGGGGGAGTTTCCTAATTTTTCCAGGAGTGATTGTCAATTCAAATAAGTGTTTATCTACTACAAGCCCCATCGCTAGTACAGAGGGGAAAAAAGACAAGAGATGTTAAGCAGTCAGGTCACTGGATCTGTCTTTTAGCGTCCACCTTCTATGAAACTTCCTTTGGGAATGACCCTGCCCCAACACCTCCTTTACCACCACCTTCCTCCACATTAAAAAGCATCCGGACTCCAGCTCTGTTTATGATTCTGACATGAAATTGAGTCCCTGCATTAACATGATTAACATGGAGCACAGTAGAAATTACTGGAACCACATTCTAAAGTCATGCCAAACACGCACTCTGTAGACATGATAACTTTCAATAAAGATCATAAATGAGTGTTTTCATTTTCAAGGGAGAACATTAACTTCAGGATTACCACCCAGAGAGCTACATTCATGTTGCTGGGGCATGATTAATTTTGAATTATGAAAATGGAACTCCTTTCAATCGTGTCTGAATTCTATTCAACCTGGTATGAAAGCAACTGTAATACACAAAAATACTAAGAAGGGTGCAAATTAAACCCACACAAAGAGGAATATGGGCCAGATTTCTGGAAGGATATTCAAGCTTAGCTCATGTCACTGTTGTGCAAACATAAATTAAAGAAGGGAAAGTGCCAGTATCCTGACCGAGTAACAGCATGAATCTAGCCTCAGACCTGAAGTCTAAATTATCCATTAATAATATTTTCAGTCTTACTCAAACCGGGCATGATCCTTAGAGTAATTCAGAAGAGTTTGATGCATAGTGAGCATTACTAGCCCACATACGTGAAGTAATAGCAATCTCTCGTGGAAGGAAGAAACAGAGGTAATTTACCAAATGCTACCCTACTGACCCGAAAGAATTGATTTATTTCATATGGAGGTTTCATTTTAGTGGGGATTTTATTTACTAGACCTTATTGTAAGACCGACATATTGTATGCTGAATAAGAGTGTCTCGGAATATTATTCTTCCCATGGTTCTAAGGTTTGTACTGTAGTTGCACGTTACAAGGTAGTGAGATTATATTCTTTAACTAGAAATCAAAAGTATGCTAAAGCTGACTCAGAATGATATCTATTATGGAATTGTTAAAAGCAGACTGTTTATAAATGCTGATTCACAAAGGAAATGCTTTTCTCCTTGAAGTACTCAGCAATACGTTATTATCTCTTATTCAGGGTTTAACCTCTGTATTGTATATCCTACAGAGAAATTGTATTTAAATGTGATAGATTGAGGGCTTCCCAGTCTGTAGTTTAGGATCAGGTTACTAAAAAATGAGACTGTTTCTTTCACTAAAGGAAAAGAGAAAAGCTCTTTGATAGGAGTTACAGTGAAGCATTCACATTCTGAGATAAGGCAGAAAAAAAGGTTATCACTTTGTAGTGCATTGTGTCACTGTAATTTCTGTTTAAAGAAATCATTTGGGGGATAATGTTGAGACCACTCAAAAATTCTACCGTCATAAAAAACAAATTGCTTGTCAAGCCCACAAAGTAGTAAACCCAATTGACTTGGGGAGTAAGAAGGAGAAATAATTATTGAAACACAATTCCAAATGCTTGAGAACTGCATATCATATTTTGTCCTGTGGGTCTCTGAAGGACTCAACTGACAATAACGCTGTTGCTAGCCCTGGTGATACTCCCACAGCGTCGTTTAGTGTTCTCTCATCATTAAATAACAGACATTTTGTGGAATTGATAAATATAGTCTTCAACATTAACTAAATAATCCTCTCAATAGCCTGGTAAAACAGATGGAGAAAATAAAACAGAGAAGTTGTTAAGGGGCTTAACTCAGTCCATGGGGACAACCCTGTGACTTAGTTAGTATTAGACCTCCCTAGTTTCAGTTTATGACACCTTCTCTTCCATTTTTTACTTATAAATAACAACTAAGTCTCCAAACCACAACCACCCCAACCCCCACCCCCTCATGTTTGTCTTTAATTCTTTCCATTTAATCAAGAACAGGACATAGTACTGCTGCAAAGGAAATTTGTAGTTGTGTCATGTTTACATCTTTTAAATGTATATATTCGTAAGCATTAAGATAGATGGCTTTTAATAAGACATTTTTAATGGATAAATATCTTCATTTTTAATTTTTTTCAAAAGACCAAATTGGTTTGAAGCACCTTGTTTCTATCAGCCTCTAAAGTACTTCCACTTCTTGCTCCTTGAAACAATCAAGTCTTCTATAATTCAGTAGAATAAGCTCACATATTTCGTTTTTTCTTGGTGACAAACACTTTGTTACCTGCTAGAGGAGTATAAATGAATATGAGCAGGGTGCCTTATTGAAGGAAACCTGATGGGGAAGGAACTTGATGACTGAACAAATAATAATGGTCATAGTAATGACAATAATTCCCGAGAGTTTATTATGTTCCAGGCCCTGTGCTAAGCATGCCTCACTTCATTTGGTCCTTTGATATAAGGAGCTATTTCTATTCTCATTTTTTATAGACCATGGAACTGAAGCTTGCCAGGTTAATGCCTTTACACATTGAATCCATGTAAATAACTAATACCCCATTCTCCCATTCAAGGTCATCAAACAATCTTTTATCACTTAAATTTTTCATAAAATTTTTCCACATAGAGCTTGTCTGATAGTTTTAGTTACCAAAATAATTAATACTTTTCTTTCTGGTTTATATTTTTATGATTTTTTCTTGGCTTGAATTTCATCTCCAAGTCTAATCAATTCTGGGTGAGTGACAAACAGCATTTCAGAACCTGCAAAGTTGAGAACTATTTTGACAATTATTTTTAGGTCATGCTACCATGTCAGTTTTTGTGGTTTAGTGGTTTTTCTCTCAAATACCAGCTGATCTTTGGAAACTTGCCTGAGTTTTAGATGGATGTGAATGCTACTTTTCTATTGCCCTTTAAAAATATCCCTCCATTGCTGTATTTATTTTTATACCTTATTCATATGATATCCTTCATTTTCAAATGGTAAATATCTTAAGACAGAAACTAAATCTTGCTAAATTTAGATTCTTCAGTGTCTGGTATATAATAAGTTTCGGTGTTTGTTTAATTGAGCTGAATTTTACTTTCTTAAGAAAAGGCCTTTATCTATGAGGTCTTTAACTTTCCTTTGCATTACCTAGTCAATATTTCTGTCTCCATACCTCTTCTGTATTTATTTCTTCTTATTTCAGAGGAGTAAAGGTCTCCCCTAGTTTTCCATTGTTTTGCACCATGGTTGCTATTGATCTGTTTTTCTCTTTGACCAGTAGTGACCAGTGTCTATGCTCCCTCTCAGCAGCTTTCATGGCTATTTCCTCCTTTCCAGTTGATTATAAGTTTTAATTAGACTTGTCAAAATTCCTCCCAAAGGTTACAATATGGAAAAAAGTGTGTGGGGGGGAGAGTAACTTCATAGTAGAGAAACACTTTCTGATCCAGAGGATCAAGGTCAACATCAACAGGGGTAAATCATGTTGACAGCATGTACATTTGATTCAACATGAGAAAATGGCTCTTCATATCTGTGATCTTCCTTCCAAGAACGCATATCCCCAGTCTAACTATGAGAAAAACACCAGACAAAGTCCAATAGTGGGCACTGGAGAAAATACCTGACTAGTACTATCAAAGGTGTCAAGGTCATTGTTTTCCAAATGTGTTGGTAGGGCTGTGCTCTCTGCAGAGGTTCTAGGAGTGATTCTGTCCCTTGACTCTTCCAGCTTCTGGTGCTTGTTGGCATTCTCATGCTTGTGGATGCATCAATCCCATCTCTGTGATCACATTTCTTCTTCTATCTGTATATCTCTCCTTTATTTGTCTCTTATAAGGACACTTGTCATTCGATGGAGAGCTCACCCCCATAATCCAGGACAATCTCATCTGAAGACCCTTAGCTTAATTATATATTAATTACATAAAACCTCTATTTCCAAATAAAGTCACATTCACAGGCTCTGGGGATTGGGACATGAAAAAATATTTTAAGGGTCACCATTCAATCCGCTATAGTCATCAAAAACAAAGAATGTTTGAGAAGCAGTGACAGCCAAAAAGTCTAAGAAGGCACAACAACTAAATGTAATATGGTATCCTGGATAGGATCCTAGAATAGATAAAGGACATTATACGATAACTAAGGGAATCTGAATAAAGAATGGGCTTTAGTTAATGATAATATATCAGTATTGGTCTATTCATTGTAAAAAATGAACCATACTAATATAAAATGTTAGTGGAAATTGGGTGTGAGGTATATGGGATCTAAAACTGTTCTAAAAAATGAAGTCTACTCTAGAAACAATTCTACATTTAATCCTTTATAACAGTTCCATCAAAAAGAAATAAAATGCAAACCACTTGTATAATTTTAATTTTTTAGAAGTCAAATTTCAAAAAGTACAAGCAAATAGGTGAGATTAGTATTAATAATACATTTCATCTTATGTAACCTAATATATCCAAAACATTTTCAATAAGTCATTGATATAAAAATTAATACCATATATTGCAATCTTTTTTTGGCAATATGTTTCTGTGTAGTACTAGAAAAGACAGAGGTGCCTGACAGCTCTACAATCCACTAACAATACTGTAGACAACACAAAGAGTTGAAGCGGAATATATCTGGAATATATATCTGGAAGTCATTTTCTGGTCTTGCTTTATGTCTCCCATGCTGATGGTGTTAGAGAGCCCCTGAGGCTGACACATCAGTCATGGCCATACCACAGGCCTGGCTCTCTGGCTGGGAGAGCTGAAAGGCTGGCCTGGGCTGGGATACTGGCATGGCCAGGACTCGCTCTCCTTCCAGGTCGTCTCAGGGCCTCTCCCTCCACCAGTGCCCTCTTCCTGTGATGTGGTCTCTCCATACGGTCCCTCTAGCACAGTAGCCGCATTTCATGCATGGTCATTCAGGAACCCCAAAGACACAAATGTAGAAACTTCCAGGCCTTCTTAAGGCTTAGATCTGAGACTTGTGCAGTGTCACTTCTCCTTCATGCTGTGGTTTAAAGTGAGTCACAGAGCCAGCACAGATTCAAGGTGGAAGGGAAATTCACAAGGGCATAAGTACCAGGAGGCATGGCGATTAGTGTGCTTGAGTGGGGGTTAGGTTTTCAACAAGCATTTATTTTACAAAGATTGTCACTGTTCATTCTCGTAATTGTGTACAATTATTTCAACATAACAGAGATACAAGAGGTTAAGAAATATGCCCAACAGGTTGCCTCATTAAGTGGGGCACCTGGGATTCAAACCCAGGCAGTTATTCTGATTCCTGAACCTCTGCCCTTTCTAATTGTTTAAATACTAAATTTGTTGACTTAAATGATTTCTAAGAACAAAAAGAGAGTGAGAGATAGGGAGAAGGAAATGGGCCTCGTAAGCAACGTTTTAAACTCCTGATGTTATGTTTGTTATGTTCAATAACATTCTCACTAACCAAAACTTTACAGACAGCATAATTATACTTGCTGTGAAAAGATCTCTCTCTCTCTCTCGTTCTTTCTCTCATTCTCTCTTTCTTTCTACAAATAAATTGTGGTGGTTGTGTGAAAATTTCTGCCACCTTTACACAACCTTTGCACTTAGAAGCCTCAGTAAAACATGTTGTTATCTAATCACCAGTCATTCAAGGCTCTTTCTGCTGACCTTAAATTCTTTCTTCTTCTTTATAATCACTGAAGACTCTTCAGTGACATTAGAAGTTTCATGTAATATAGTATTTTTGCATTCCATACTTGAAGGGAAAGAAATCAACTCTGACAAAGTGATGACCTCAACATAACTGTCATTAACAAAAAGGTTACAGTGTTCTCACCAGAATAACAGAGCTGGTAATCACTCTACATCTTACTTTGCTCTGAACTCTTTAAACATAACAAATAATCATGCTTTATTAAGCACCTGCTCAATGAAGTTGGGAAATCAGAGGATGGCGACATTAAATCCTGACCTTTGACTTCCTCTGTCAGATGCCAGAATGATTATTTCTACTGGATCTTGGTTTGACATTAGGGAGCAATTGGCTAATCCTCATTCTCCAAACTTGCTCTCTGGTCTCTTGCTAATGCTCATCTTGTCCTATGTCTTAGATTTATTATGATTTATTCACCATGTGGGGTAACAGTATCTCCTTTTATCTCAAAAGGAACAGCATCTCTATAATTCTGAGCCCTACTTCTCAAGGGAACTCAGGGGAAAAGTTTGAAAACTTAAAAATAGGCTTTTACCTCTGCACTTTGTCTTCCTTCCTAATATAGATTGGGACAAGTGGATAAGTAAAGAGATACGTGAGAAGAAAAAACACTGGGTCTAATTAGTTGGGACTTCTCACTTCAGGAATAAATATTGGAATAACGCCACAGAGAAAAAAGAATTATGGATTTGATAGCTTTTCCAAAAAATTGCCTAACATATTTGTTTTGAAATATAGTCACTGGGCCTTTAGTATTTCGAAAGTGCAGTTGAAGTTGACATTGTCTTTATTTTTATTTTTTTTTAAAGATTTTATTTATTTATTTGAGACAGAGAGAATGAGATACAGAGAGAATGAGAGGGAGGAGGGTCAGAGGGAGAAGCAGACTCCCTGCCGAGCAGGGAGCCCGATGCGGGACTCGATCCTGGGACTCCAGGATCACGACCTGAGCCGAAGGCAGTCGCTTAACCAACTGAGCCACCCAGGCGCCCTTGACATTGTCTTTAAATTACAAATATGATGAAGCCCAGAAATGTGAATAACGTCAGCCCAATTATATACAGAATGAAGTGTGGGAAAAAGTATTTTGGTAGACTAGACAGGAGAGAGAAAACTTGGGGAAAAGATGCACTCTAATAGAAACTGTAAGAAGTGAGAATTACATTAATTGAACATCTATTATGTGTCAAGCACTGTGCTTGGTAGATCACAATAAACAGGAAAACTGAACAATAGTAGCCCACAAAATGGAGCTGAACAGAAAGAGTAGATTATTAAGGAGAGAGCAGCAGTGAAATAATGAAATTATATCCAGGATTTGCTAAAAATATCTGAATATAACTTCCATTTCAAAAAATCCCAAAAGAGGGCATAGCAGAGTTTGCATCACCTATGAAAATTTAAGTGGGTGCAGACAGCCTTTCTCCTATTTCCGGGCAATTTATTGAGCTTTATCAATCTTATGAGCTCCCCAATGTCCTTTCAACTTATTCTTCCTTTTTTGCTGAAGTTATCCACAGTGTTTCTCTTGTTTGCTGCTATGAACTGGTTTGCCATCACAACTGTACAAAGGTTGTGCTGTTGTTGAGCCAGGGGTCTTAATTCTGATTCAGGGAAAACGATCCCTTTAAGGATTCAAGATGAAGGCTGATAAATACAGAGTTCAGGTTCAGTACCAATGCAATTGCTTAAGGGAAGAGAGGAAAAGATAGAGGGTAAGTATATTCAGAAGGCTTTAATGTAGAGCGCAGGGCCTATATCCAGGCCTAGAATGAGAAATTAGCTAGAAAACGAGTCTCTGAAGGAGAAAAGGAAAGGTAATAGTGATGGCCAAAGAGGTAGCTATAAAGTCACTCTTGGCTTTTTGTTTTGTGTTGTTCCATACTGATTTTGTCTGTTTTATTTCCTTCTCTCACCCCCTACAAAGATTTAAACCTGAAACTCCAATAGGAAATATTTTAATTCTACTCAGAAATTATAATAGAAGTTGAAGAAAATAATCCAAAGTAAAATTTGAGAGTAGAATGGTTGGATTCGCCAGAAAGAAAGAAAGAAAGAAAGAGAGAGAGAGAGAGAGAGAGAGAGAGAGAGAGAAAGAAAGAAAGAAAGAAAGAAAGAAAGAAAGAAAGAGAGAAAGAAAGAAAGAAAGAAAGAGAAAGAAAGATCTGAAAATGTTGGGCCTCAAGAAAGGACCTACAAAGTAAGAGAAAAGGATAAGAGGAGCCATTAAAAATGTAAAATGTTGGGGGCGCCTGGGTGGCTCAGTCGTTAAGCGTCTGCCTTCAGCTCAGGTCATGATCCCAGGGTCCTGGGATCGAGTCCCACATCGGGCTCCCTGCTCAGCAGGAAGCCTGCTTCTCCCTCTCCCACTCCCCCTGCTTGTGTTCCCTCTCTCGCTGTGTCTCTGTCAAATAAATAAATAAAATCTTAAAAAAAAAATGTAAAACGTTCTTTGATTTTTGCAATGCCCCCAGCAGAAAAATTGACTATTTTCAACTTGACCACACTGACTAAGCAGTAAGAAACTTACTAGATATACTCCATGCAAAAACAGAACTGACCTGAACTGTGCTTTTGAGACACATATCACCCACGCACTTATTTTTTTTTAATATTTATCTTGCCCAACACACATACTCATAACACATATTCACTCCTGCACATGCACTCACACTGTGAATTTAATGAACTAATTAGTTGTTAGTACCTCTCAAGCTAATGATGAAGACATCTGGAACTTTGTGATCCTATGGATTAAGATGCTAGGGGTTTCTGAAGAAGAGCTGCATGTTAGTAGGACAGAGACTAAAACTGGGAGGACATTGTAAAAGATATTGTAACGTAGAGAGATGTAGGATACATGTGGGCCCTTAGTGCTTTTGTTGAGCTGTTCTCCAGAAGAAAGCACACCGTGGGAAACTGATAAGTAGTAGTTCACTGAATAAGTGAGAGGCGGCAGGCCAGTGCTTCCACATCTTTTCCATGGCAGAGCAGGCCCAGGAAATGTATGGCAAGCAGGGATAAACAAATGTGGTTTCTTGAACTGGAAAGATTGACCCCTGGGGTTCCAGTCTGCCCCAGAGCTTAAGGGATGCTGAAAGTGTATGCAGCTGAGTTTCTGAGCACCTGCGTGTGCTTTGGCTCATTGCATGGGAAGCACCAATGTAGTCTATGAAAACTTCACTTTCAATATACTTTTCTTTAGGCCTCATATTAGCCTATTCTGACTTTTGTGTCTTCTGAACAGATGGCACTTTTCGGGAGTAAAATTGTTTTCCTCCCCCTAGGTGGATGTAGCTCCCACTTGGTAAGACCTACATCTTGGCACTGGGTACGTGGGCTAGATTCACCTCCTGCTCACCCACCCACTGGGCACTCTTACAAAATATAGTTGACGCTTAAACAACACAGGAGTTAGGGGCACTGACCTTTCGCACAGTTGAAAATCCATGTATAACTTTTGACTCCTCCAAAACTTAACTACTAACGTCCTACTATTGATTGGAAGCCTTACTGATAGCAAAGTCAATTAATACACATGTTGTATTCTATGTATTATTTATTGTATTCTTTCAATAAAGTAAGCTAAAGAACATGTTATTAAGAAAATCATAAGGAAGATAAAATACATTTATAGTATTCTACTGTAAAAATCTGCATATAATTCAAACCTACACAATTCAAACCCGTGTTGTTCAAGAGGCAACTGTATATCCACTCTGTATTTTATTGTCCTTTTATTCAAAAAATTTTATTTAACCTCCAATCTGGAATAATATTCCATTCCATTGTGGTCACGGACTACTATATAGACCATGAAGATTTGCTCCTATGAAGCTGTCCTTTGGCATAAATGTGTGTTGTAGGCATCTGCACTCTGCCTGGCGAGGCCACACAATTCATGGGTTAGCCCCCAAGTATCTCATTGTTGGATCAATGATCCCATGCACTTTAACTTCCCCCTTGTGGTTTCCATTTTGTCTAAGGGATATTACTGGGCTTTTGGGATATTACTTTTTTGGGAAAAAAATCCCAAGTGTTTTTTCCATGCTATCCTTTAAACTTATTCTAGCTGTCTAGATATAACAAAGACTCAAATTTCTAGGGGTCTTCAGTAATAGACTTCTTTAGGTTTCTGCAATGATGTAACTTTTCCTTACTTATATATCCTGTTGATAACTTCCATGGGAATAGCAGGGAGGGAAGGGCAGTTGGTTTGGGTAGTAGTCATTTCACTCTCTTATGTGGAGAAAGGTATGTGATTTCTAAAGACTGAAAGAGAAAAGGTCTATTTTCCATAATGTGTATTTAAATTTTTTACATGCAAATGGTTGTAATTTCTACAAAATTTTATCGACCCAAAACTCTCAGACTTATCCCTTTCCAAATGAGAGGGAAACACACAGTATAGTAAATAGACTTAAAGATGCTCTTTAAGTACCCTTCAGTAGAGAAAGCCTCAGGCTCCCTCCTGCCACACTGCCCAGCATTTCAAACATAGACATAGCTAAGAGATGACCATTTAGCCAACTTACAAAACTGCTGACCTGTTCCTAAGGAAGGATTTCATCAGTAGAAATTAATCTAATGTTATACTTCAAATTGTCTTCCTCCTCTCACCCAGAAAATCCTTATCACTGACCCTTGACCCCAGTGAATGTGGAGTAAAGGAATGAAAGCATTGTGATGTTGTGCTCAGAAAAATATATTTTACAAGTAAAATTACAGTCCATACTTTCTGCATCCATCAATGTCTGGTAAAAACAAAATACTTTAATGTCCTTATTTTTGCCATTGCTCACTAATTTAGATGAGATTGATAAAGACTGATTTCTTTTTAACCGGCATGTTATTTAAATGCTTTCTGAGCTACAATTATGGACCTTAAAAAATGAGAAAGACTTTGGAAAGTATCTATCTTCTAAATGTGTATAAAACTGACATGAAAAATGTGATCCAAGTTCAATTAACCTTGTTAAACACATTGTCCCCCCCCAGAAAAGTAAATTGCAGCCTTAATTTATTTACAAATATGCACTCTGAATTTTCAAGATAGGATATTAAAAAAAACAAACAATATTTCCCAAACATATGTGATCAATCAACCCCTTTTCAATGACATATCTGTTAAAATTTCTAGAGAAATATTTCAAAAAGCACTATTTGGGAAACATATCTATACCAACTTTATCATTTTCATGAAAGAAATCTGGCTGAGATAATGTGATGTGTCCATAATCGGTTAGTGTCAATTTCCAGAATGGTACCCAAGACTCTGGTTTCCAGGCTTATTTTCCTGCTACATTGCATGCTTCAAATATGTGTATGTACCACCACATGACAATCATCATTAAACACACTTCACTGTATAAAATTGTACTGTCTATTATTTTAGAAAATATTAAGGAGTTGTTTCATTGTTTGATGAATTTATAGTCAAGTGTATAATCCTAAACTATCAAAGTTGCTGTGTTTTATTCTTTGTTTATATTTAACTATCTTGCCAAATACATATGTATAATTTTAGTATAAATCAAATGATACAAGACTGATAGGAATCAATATAAGTTGGATGATTTTGTTTAAATCTTTGGTTATAGCCAGCAAAATATAGTCAAGTAGCTCAAGTTGGCCTATCATGTTTCCCTTCATTGACATGACAGCAAATTCAATCTGAATCTAATGTTTATGTATCTATGGCATACTCTGAATAAAGAATTGATTGAAGTCCCTTTTATAAATACACAGTTTTGTTATTAATCAAGTTAAACATTTCAATAATACACAAAATTGTTATTTTCTTGGAAGAAGGTATCAGTGGTGAAGCCTATTAAAAGAGTACTTAGCTCAGTAAATAAGAGTAGGGTGGAATTATAACTTTTAAGGATTGAGTCAGAGGGAAAAATAATACTGTTTTTATGTGAAGGACTTTGGAACCCTCTGGAGGTCTTGAAAACTATGTGGTAAATTGAATAGAAAGAATACTTTTACCAAGCTGAAGATAACTTAGAAAGTAAAATCTGATTATTGCCATTACTAAGAACTGTTATTTTTATTTTTTATTTTTTTATTTTTATTTTTTTTAAGATTTTTATTTATTTATTTGAGAGAGAGAATGAGATAGAGAGAGAGAGCATGAGACAGGGGAGGGTCAGAGGGAGAAGCAGACTCCCCGCCGAGCAGGGAGCCCGATGCGGGACTCGATCCCGGGACTCCAGGATCATGACCTGAGCCGAAGGCAGTCGCTTAACCAACTGAGCCACCCAGGCGCCCAAGAACTGTTATTTTTAAACCAAGATAAAATTTGGTTTAATTTACCCATCTTGTACAATAATTACATTGCTATCATATTTTCACAGGGAATGCAGTTATGACTGTTTATTACAGAAATTTTTTTGATTCTAGTATCACAAACATTTATTCTAGAAAAAAATATATCAAATTCTAATGGAAGTTTGTCTGTACATGAAAGGAACCTACTTATTTTTCTTTCTTGTGATTCAGAGGTATGGGTTTCTGGGTCCTTGAAAAACCTGGTAGCATGCAGTATATTAGGGAACAGAAGCTTTTTCTTCCATATTTCTACAGGTATGTTGCTCCTCAACATGTGTTTTCCCTCTACATTGTCAAGATCTTTCTTTCTTCAAGTTCTTTTAACTGTCCCAACTAAGTATAATTTAAAAATAGCCTTAGCCCTTACAGATCCCCTTTCTCTGGAATCAGACTAAAGAATGCGACAATAAGATACTACTATACACCCATGAGAATGGCCAAAATCTGGAACACAGACAACACCAAATACTGGTGAAGACGTGGGGCAACAGGAACTCTCACTATTATTGGTGGGAAAGCAAAATGGTACAACCACTTTGGAGGGCAGTTTGGTGGTTTCTTACAAAACTAAACTTTTTTAAAAAAGATTTTATTTATTTATTTGAGAGAAAGACTGAGAGAGAGCATGAGAGGGGAGACGGTCAGAGGGAGAAGCAGACTCCCCACTGAGCAGGGAGCCCGATGTGGGACTTGGTCCTGGGACTCCAGGATCATGACCTGAGCCAAAGGCAGTAGCTTAACCAACTCAGCCGTCCAGGTCCCCCAAAACTAAACTTACTTTTATCATACAATCCAGCAATTGTACTCCTCGGTATTTACCCAAAGGAGTTGGGTAAACTCATAGCCACACAAAAATCTGCACACAGATATTTATAGCAACTTTGTACATAATTGCAAAAATGTGAGCTCAACCAAGATGTCCTTCAGTAGGTGAACAAATAAATAAACTATGGTACATCCAGACAATGGAATATTATTCAGCACTAAAAAAAAAAAAGTAGCTATTAAGCCATGACATACGTGGAGAAAACTTAAGTGCATGTTATTAAATGAAAAAAGCCAATCTGAGAAGGCTATATACTGTATGATTCCAACTAGATGACATTCTGGAAAAGGCAAAACTATGGAGACAGTAAAAAGATCAGTGGTTGCCAGGGGGTAGTAGGTGGTGGGGGGAAGAGAAGAATAGGAAGAGCACATAAAATTTTTAGGGCAAAGAAATTGTTCATTTGTCCAAACCCATAGAATGTATATGACCAAAAGTGAACCCTAAGGTAAACTACGGACTTTGGATGATTATGATGTAGGTTCATCCTTGGTGAACAATACACCATTCTGATGAGTAATGTTGATAATGGAGGAGGCTGTGCCTATGTAAGGGCACGTAGTACATGGGAGATCTCTGTACCTTCCTCTTCATTTTGTTATAAACCTACAACTGCTCTAAAAAATAAGGTCTTTAATAAAAAAATAATCTATATCAGAAATACCTAATGTTGTGAGTTTCCATTCTGACTCCACATATATTTATAAAAACATTTGTAGTGTAAGTTATTTTGAGACGTGACACAGGGATCTTTGAAGAGAAGGACAATATCAGATTCATATTTGTGTCCTCAAGAACTGACCAGTGTCTGCCAAGTAATTGGAGTTTGACAGTTAGAGTTTTAATGAACAATAGATGAACACTAAATTAACACTGTCTTAATTTGCAAATACAGTATGCTTCAAGATATATAATTTGTACACAGGGTGACCAAACATCCTGGTTTGCCTAGCATTAAGGGGTTTCCCTTGAGGTAGGGCTTTCTGTGCTAAAACCAGGACAGTCCTAGACATAGAATGGTTTGTCAACATATCTGTACATAGGAAATTTGAGACAGTGAAGGGAAACTGGAAACCCTCACTAGATCTGAAGGAAGGTAAGGTCTGCTTCTGTAGCCTCCCATGTAACCCTTCTGCTCTTAGTTACTCCTTGTCAAGCTCCCCTTGACTAGAGGCTCTTGACTCAAGCTACATCCTACCTCGCCACTTCTCCTCTTTCACTGACCCTATGCCCCTTCCTAGGACACAGAAATCCAGACGGCAGTGCCCTAGCCAGCTCTCCCTCCAATAATATTTTTCTTCTTTCTGTTCATTGAAACCCACCTAATTTATTCTATTTCTTCAGAAATTATACTCATATTACAATAAATAATGCTGCCATATATTTTAATCCCTGCATACATATGTTTGCATGTTACTCATTCAACAAATATTTATGAGGTACCAACTTTGTGTCAAGAATTATTTAAGACCCTATAGACACAATATGAAAAGACAGAATAACAGCCCTCAAAACATTACATATGGACATGCAAACAAATAAATATACAGTTGATTCTCATTACTGGCTGTAGTAATGTTTTATAAAGTCACTGGTCAGTGCGAACATGAAATCACAAATACTAAGCCATTGCTCCCATGGGAAACACACAGGGTTAGTTTCCTGTCAGTGCCCAGTCACATTTTCAAAAACCAATCAATACATAACTTTGTTTTATGTGTGTTTCTGTTTAAAAACACTTCACTTAAATGTATCACTGATTCACTGAACTCAAGACCAACAGCACTAGCACTCATGCTTGTACGAAGATTATCCACATGTCTGCAAATGACTGTGAGAGTACTGTATGACTTCAGGGTTACAAGTTAATTTTAGTAAGAAGGCAAATTCTCAAAAACAGAATCCCAAATGATAAGGATCAATTATAATTCAATAAATGAGCTATTCTGAGAGAAGAAAAGAAAGCATATAAGGATGATGGCTAGATTCAGGGCTGGATTCACCGAGAAAACACTGTTTAATCTGAGACCCTATAGATGTGTGTTTGCCAGGCAGACACAGAAAATTGGCAGTCTCAATGGAGGGCTCAGAATATGTGGGTGCACAGAAGGGAACCTGCATGTACTGTCTGAGCATAAAGAACGGGGCAAAGGACTAGTAGAAGATGAGCTCAAATGGCAGGAAGGGGCCAACTAGGTAGGATTTACTGTAACATGAAATGTTTGTGAATCATAATGAAGTACTGGAGAATTCTGAGGGAAAGCAATGGAGTTATCAAAATTCCCCTTTAAAGAAACTTCACGGGAATCCAGTGAAGGTTAGATTGAAGAAGCTTGGCACAAGAGTCAGGGAAACCAGAAAGCGACAATAATTTGGCAATCATTCAGGGGACAAGTGGAGGTGCTGATATTAAGGCAAAACTGAGATAATGAGAAGATAAATATAGAAAGTGTTTAGGTTCTCTTTTGAGTTAATAAACAAGAGTTAACCAGAATAAATGAATGACAGTTAATGTCAGATTTGGGACCAAAATGGGGAGAGGGAAAATTTTGGATGTTGCTACCCACCCAAATAAACAATATGAGGTCACATGTTCAGATTTGCTTCTGTTGCTTTGAAATGAATGGTAAATCCTGAAAGTGACAGCTAACAGAAATTTTAGCCTAAGAGTTTAGGAGAAGAGTCTTAGTACAAGATGCCTATTTGGGAATCTTTAGAGTTGAAATGGCAGGTAAAGCTGAAGGCATAAAATGAATTGTCCATGGAAAATGATAGTTACAGTGAATACTTACATTGCATTATATTATGATATTGGTGTTATCCTCAATTTACAGGTGGGCCACAGAAAGGATACATAACCTTCCTCAAGTCAAATAGTTCTCAAACAGTACATGGATTTGAACCAAAGGGATATGGCTTCAGATAACTGATAGTCTTCCCTGGGGTATGTCATAATTTAAGAACTAGACAAGAAAAGAAGAAGCTGAAAAAAGACTTTAAGGAGAATGGCACAGTAAAAGGAAAAAGCAAAAGAGACGCATGTAATAGAAGCAAAGATGAAATTAATTTGATGTCAATCATCAGTGCCAGAGGTGGTAGAGAGATCAAATAGGAGAAGAGTAAAAAGTATTGTCACCTTTGAGTCACTGGTTATCTTAGCAAAACTCCAATTCTTAGTGATTTGAGGAATATGGGAAAAGAGAAGAAATAGATGTAGAAATTGTACTAACTTTACCTTTAAGCCTAACTGTAAAACAAAAGAGATGGGAAGAGATAGGAGAATATAGCTGAGGAAGAAGTGATGTTGAAATAGAAAAAAAAAAATGATGTAATGAGTTCTTGGTGAAGATAGAAATGGATGAGATCCAAGAGTACAGGTGGACAGGTTACCCTCAAATTCTAAGGTACAGTTAAAGAGATAAGAATAGGTGCAGGTGTAATATAGATAAGAAGGAGGTTGAAGAAATTTGGACCTTAGAGATTTTTCTTTGAGAAATAAAAGATAAATATATTTTCATTTGAGTTTTTTTCCAAAGGAGATAAATGGCCTTATATATAACAAAAAACAAAACTTACATTTCTAAGAGTAAAAATGTTAAACATCATGGCAGATAAATGGAAGGAATGGTTCTTTGGTCAGAGGGGAGTTTGTAATACACTGTATCACGTTGTCAAGATGATTGTCAACTACACCTGGAAAGGAGTAGAATCTTGACTAGAACTTAAGTTATTTTGAAAAAAAAGATCAGCGCTAGGAAGATTTCCTAGCGATGTCTCACTTTGGTTATCTTAAAACAGAGAGTCCCAATCATACAGTGATGAAGGAGGGACGAATGAGGTCTCCATTCATCCACATGGCTTTAGCCCCAACCTTCATCCTTTCTTGCCTTCAACATAATCCCCCTAGCCTCTGTCACCTGGATGTAAGAAATACCATCATTTGCTTTACTTACTGGCTTTCATTCCATTTGCACTAGGGTCCCTCGAGCTGACGATTATTTCTTCCCCTGGAGTAAAAGTCTTTGCGGACCCTAACTCCACCATAGTTCATATAATGCTCCCTATCTGTCTAAAATCCCAGATTCAGATGCTTATATTACTTCCAAATAAATCTCAGAAATTGAGTGTCACCTTTTGAGCTTCTTTGCTTTCTTTCAGGACTTTCACTCAGCTTCTCATCCAGGTTTTATTCCCTGTTAATTTTCTAGCTGTAATCTCTACTACCATTTGGCTTACCAATTCAACCTTCCTTTTTCTCTTATCCTAGTCTCCTTGCCCTGTTCACCAGCCTTCACTTCTTCACTTTGCTTCTCTTAATTCTCAATGGATCACAATCCATAACATCTGTTAGATGTAGACACACTATGTGTGTATATAAATGGGTATAATGCACAACTAAACATGTACTTGATACCCACTCCACATTGCATGTGTTCACACCTACCCAGGAAGGGTATGTATTAAGTGAAATGAGTATATGATTGAACATTTTTGACAGGCTAAACTGTGGAGACACATCCAGGAAGCATATTTTTAAAGTTTTCTTGGGCTAAAAGAAACTACAGAAATCATATAGGACATGATTCCAGGAAGAGCAAGAGATAAATCTCTGTCAAACTCCTAGCATACTGAGATCCTCATAAAAAACAACAACAACAACAAAACCCCACACTTTTCCATTCACTTTTTGCTTCTTTTTCCCCTAGCCAGATTAATTTCTTACCTCACGTATCTTCAAAGCAGAAAAAGTCAGAATGGTGAGTAAAGGTTGCCTACACACACACACACACACACATACACATCTGAAGACTTTAGATCCTGCTTCTAAAGAGATTATTGTTCTAATGGAATATGTCTGATCCTATTGGTTTAGGGATCTCTGCACTTCAATAATGACATGGAAACTTCCACAAAGAAGTCCGAGGGGAAAGAAAGGATACAGTTTAATAAACCTGTGTTGCTTTACTCTTTCTTAAAATTTTGGAGGATTATATAGTATATATTTATCCACAATGTGTTCATATAATAAATCTTTCTTAAATAAAAAAAAATTGAATAGAACACAATTTGAAATAAATAATAAAGTATTGGTGGAGTACTGCCAGGCTCCCACTCACCAGAAACTTATAAATTGGAATATTATTAATCACTTCTCCCTTTACCTTTTACTTATTTTTTTCTATTTTTGCTCCTAGTCTGTCAAAGTCTTAAGAAAAGTATTCACTGTTGTACATTGTTTTTTATAAATACCCATTAGAGTAATTGCCTGCAACTTCCTTTTGGAATCTATACTTCGGTGTGGAATGAGTCCTGCACCTTGGTCAGCAGAGAATATACAAATGCTGTTCTGGAATGAACACAGCCTGCTCCTCTTGATAGTGTTACCTGACGTATGTCCTGATTACGAACTTGGCTCCCTGGAGAGAAAGCAATCTGTGCCAAGGGGAACAAATGGAATTGAGTTCTCCAAGCCTCCAGCAGAGGCTTTCTCTCTAATATGTTTTCTAAAATGGAGCCATAAGTCACTTCAGTTCTGCAGACACGATCATTCTTTACTTCTATGCAGAAGAGCAATAACTTCTGACCAAAAGACCCTCTCAGTCTTAACAAAGAGCCTTAACTTGAGATTGATCTGATACTCTGGAAACCACAATTGTTTTAGCTGAAAGGCTAATGCTAAAACACAAAAGCAACTAAATACCTATGAAAGGGAGGGCTTCAATTTCATAAATGTGAAAGAATAACTAGAATGCTATTTAACTGAATTTATGAGCATAATAAATAATTTAACTCGATGCCACAACTACCACCCAGTTCATTCCACACCATCTTCTAACTCCATGATTGCGTTTTCTAAGTCTACGGGAATATATGAATTTAGAAAATCATAGGAATGAGACATCATCTCAGGAGAAAGAGAACAAACCCGGTTAATAATGCTTATGCGGCCACATGGAAAATTACTATAACTATTCTATTTTTGTCATCCAAAAGTCATCCTAAAGTATAATTTCTTGACTGTGATAATGTAGTATGTATTGCTGTTCCTAGAACAGGGTTTAAGGGTTGAGCTTGATAATCAGTATTTGCTTTTATCAATTTACAGCTATAAGACAACACAGAATGATTCAAAGCCAACCAACTTGGGTTCAAATATAGTCTCTGTCCGCATGTGCCTCAGGCAAGTTATTTATTCTCATGGTGCCTCAGTTTCCTCATTTGTAAAATCTGGGTGAAAACTACTGGCTTCACAGGAAGCTGTGGGAATTAAATGAGTTAATATTTCTAAAACATTTAGAACTGGCACAAAGTATGTCTATGTTAGTACGTGTAAAATAAAATATTGGGAAGTTCAGTTAATCTCTAGAATTCTGTGTTTTTTCATTAGGAAATGTAAATTAAAGAAGTATTTACTTTATTAGGTTGTTAATAAAATTTAATACAGATTGCATTACATAAACACTAACTTCCATAATGATTAGCTTTTAATAAAAAGAAACAAAACTAAATCTCCATATAGCAGTAATGAGAACACTTATAGACGTTTCCAACTTCAAGTGGGCCAAGAGTCAGTATTTTTATTGTTAAGAACTTGGAATTTAGAATCAAACAGCCGGGGTGCGAATCCCAGTTCTGCCCCTCACCAGCTTTATAATATCTGTAATGACATTAGGTCACACATTTATTCTCTGCCCAGTCTTACTTAGCTTCTTCTTCTGAAAAATGTGGACAATAATTCCTATGTCTAAGTGTTGCTGTGAGCATTAACTGAGATCATGTCTGCAAAAGAGCTGATGCATTGGAGGCATGCAATAATTGGCAGGTTATTAGTAACTTTCACTTGTGTTGTGTTCCAAAGTTTGAAACTCAAATCACATTTTCCCCAGAAAGCTGCATTTCAAATTGTGGCCAATATCTTGGGAAAGTCCATTTAAGAATATTTCACTCAAAAATTAACTAAAATAAAAGCAGTATTACAGTGAAAACATAGCAACCTAAAAGTAGCCATTAGGAAATCTGGACTATGGCTACCTTCCAAGGAGGGAGGCCCTCTTGTTACAGGAACATCCATGGTGAGATGTTTCTCCATGAAAAGGGAGATGTGCCCACGGACCAGAAGTTCAGTAGCTGCTGTGTTCTGCTGGTCTGCTCAAATGCAACACTCTTTCTCTCCCTTGGTAATCTCAGCTACAGAGGCTTGAGCTGATTACAGTTCATAATTCAAAACACACTATTATCTTTGGTTCATGCAAGTCCACTCTCTGTTTATTTTGTCCCCGAATCTAGGCTAGTCCGTTACATTTGCAGACCTGGAACACGAGTGTAAATGGATGCCTCAGGCATTAGGCCGATGATTCACTCTATCTGCTTCCCGAATTTCAAGGGGCCTCCAGTATGTGCATGTGAAAACTTCAGCTACACATCTGTATTCCATCCTCCACCAACTACCCTCCTTCTTGGGCCCTGGGATGTCAAACTGACAAAGACTCTTTCCTTCACCAATCTTTACTTAGGCTCCCCTAAGCCCTCTTCTCAACTAGACTTTGATCTTAGGCTTCAGTGTCCATCCTGTAGAACCTGCTGCATGGCCCAGTTTCATAAGAATCTTGTCAAGTCAGTTTATCCAAAATCCCCTACCCTCAATATCTGATCACCCCTGATATCCCATCATTTCCTCAACCTTCACTGTCCCTAACTACCTTGTTATCTGACTACCTTGGCCTTCCTTCCTCAAGAACCCTGTTAAGTTGGTTTAACCAGAATCCTCTCTTACCCCTGACATTTCCTCTTAGTAATTTTCTCTCCACTGACACTCACCGGCTTGCAGATGTTAAATTTGGGATTGAGTCCAGTTTGGTGTTTTTTTTTTTGTTTTTTTTTTTTTTTTAATTTCAATAGAGGTGTCTTTAACTTAAGACATATAATCCTACTAATTCACTGTTACTGATTCCTTACACTTATCTATATCCCCCCACCAGTAAGAGAAGAATAGAGCACATTTTTATTTCCCTTTGGTCCCCATCACCCCTCACACCATTATATCAATACTAAGAGGGATGAACTGGAACCTTATCCAATTTGCCATCTTGGCAAGAGATACCACAAACCACTTCTCCATGTTAGTCACTCTCCTGGTAAGATAAAGTGGAAAACAAAGGAGAGTTGTCTAAATTTGTGTGGTGTGGAGTTCCTTTTTAGATTCCTCAGATGCACATCTATATCGTGTAAATCTCAGACAACTCTCTACTTTCTCTAAAATAATTACTTTTATATTTTTTTACTTAGATCATTTGTATACTTGATATGTAAAATACTGTTGTATAAATACATTCACAAATAGTTTTAATTTATATTGTGTGTGAGAGGAATGTACTTTGTTTTGTTTTTACATAATCACAAAGAAAGCAAATAGTTCTAAATGTTACTACAGCTTAGAAATGTTTTTCAGGCATGGGAACTTGAAGAGCTGATTTCTGCAAATTACATACATCATCCTGTGTTCAAATTAAAATCAAAACTCTGTATGTCAGTATTTCACTTTTAAAATATATAATGCTCCTTAAGTAATGCATCTTAATAGTTCCAAGTGACAGAAATTTACTTCGCTGTTTAAGAGATAAAATCTGTAAATGTAACCAATATACCTAATCCAATCACATTTTTAGGTTTGAAAATGGATAAAGAAACAGTGTTATAACTTTGGTTTGTTTTTATTTAGCACTTGGCTTTAAAGGTCTAGTAGAATGTTTTTCCAAGAAGATTTCATTTAACACTTATGCGCTCTTACATGTAAATCAAACAGGAAAATACTACCGCAAAAATAAAATATTAGTTAGCAAAGAATATCTGTCAGAAAAATCTATATTATTGACTATGCTATGAATTTAAATCTTTCAAGTTTTCTTTAAAGACCTCTTCAAAGTCCTGTGCTTAAACAAACCATCCATTACAAATTATATGGACCTTCTTTCTATCAGTTTAAATCTTGTTGTTTGTGGCACTGAGTCCACCTGAATCAGAGGAAAACCCCAACACCAGTTTGTAACTGTTGTTTAAAACAGACGAAGGGCGCCTGGGTGGCTCAGATGGTTAAGCGTCTGCCTTCGGCTCAGGTCATGATCCCAGGGTCCTGGGATCGAGTCCCACATCGGGCTCCCGGCTTGGCGGGGAGCCTGCTTCTCCCTCTGACCCTTGCCCCTCTCATGCTGTTTCTCTCTCGCTCTCTAAAAAATGAATAAAATCTTAAAAAAAAATAAAATAAAATAAAACAAACGAACATTCAGAATGAAAATAGACCTTCATCAATTTACCAATTTAATTTAAAAAGAAGCACATGGGGTAGGAATTTTTAAAAATGTTTCCACTTGGTGGAATTTTTTTCTTACTAGTTCCCTAAATAAAGAATCACAATAATTTTGAGGGAAACTCTTTTATTCTAAGTGCTGCTAGATATTAAGAATAGAGATTTATTTCTCAAGCAATTTAGCTTCTGGTGGAAGAAATAAGGCAAATTCATAATTTTGTAAGCTTTTTGGTACCTAAGAAATATTAAAGTACAGAGAAATTAATGATAACTTACATCAGGATACACACTAATTTAGGCTCCAAATTGACCACCCAGTTCTGCTTATGTTCACTGCATTCCCTATTACACTGTTTCTGTCATCTATGCCCGTGACCACAAAATAATCCCAGCTCTCATTTCTCCTGAGCACCAACCCCATATTTCAAATTGCCTACCAGACACTCTTCAAATCATCCCCAACTCAGTATTTAATGTTGAAACTGTGATCTCCCACCCTAACCCTTCCAGTAATCCCCCCTTATCAGTGAAAGATACGTTCCAAGACCCCCAGTGGACACCTAAAAATGCAGATAGTACTGAATCCCGTATATACTATGCTTCTCTTTTCTTTCTTGTTAAAGATTTTATTTATTTATTTGACAGAGAGAGAGAGACACAGTGAGAAAGGGAACACAAGCAGGGGGAGTGGGAGAGGGAGAAGCAGGCTCTCTGCTCAGCAGGGAGCCCTATGTGGGGCTCGATCCCAGGACCCTGGGATCCTGACCTGAGCTGAAGGCAGACGCTTAACGACTGAGCCACCCAGGTGCCCAGTCAACTGTATTTTTTTTTTTTTAAGATTTTATTTATCTGACAGAGAGAGTCACAGCGAGAGAGGGAACACAAGCAGGGGGAGTGGGAGAGGGAGAAGCAGGCTTCCCGCGGAGCAGGGAGCCCGATGCGGGACTCGATCCCAGGACCCTGGGACCATGACCTGAGCCGAAGGCAGACGCTTAACGACTGAGCCACCCAGGCGCCCTTATGCTTCTCTTTTCTATACATACATACCTATGATAAAATTTAGTTTATAAATTAGGCACGGTAAGAGGTGAAAAGCAATAATTAATAATAAAATAGAGCAATTATAACAATATGCTGTAATAAAAGTTACGTGCATGTGGTCTCTCTCAAAATATCTGATTGGGCCGTACTCACCCTTCTCGCGACGATGTGAGATGGTAGAATGCCGGCGGAAGGGATGAAGGGAGGTGAACGACGGGCGCAGGCGACGTAGGCACTGTGCCCTAGCGTTTGGCTAGGAATGACCTTCCGGTTGGTCAGTGGAAGGACCATCTGCTTCCGGGTCATGGTTGATCAGGCTAAGACCAGGGAAAGTGAAACTGCCCAGAAGGGGAGACTGCTGCATGTCTTTCTTTCTTTCTTTTTCTTATCTTTTTTTTTTTTTTTTTTAACTGTCATCCACCCAGTTGCAAAACATGGAAACAGAGAGGTCATTTATCACTCTGTGTTTATTTCTCATATGCAAATTCGAGGAAAATCTCATTCTGTCATTTCTCTGCTAAAAAATACCAAAGTGTCCCCCTCTGTCTACAGGATTAAATCTCTATCTAGTCTGAATCATAAAGTTCCTAATTATCAGACCCTTGGCTTCTTGTCCAGCTTTCTATGATTTTCACACAGGAGTTAAGTTACGGTAATTCTCATTCTAAACTGCTTGTGGTCACTGAAACTAAGACCGCTTCCAAATGTCTGTTAAGACGAACTACAGCAACACCACAAATTACAACAGGTGATTCTATGGTTTTGTTTATTTGTTTCTCAATAGTAAAAATAACCTGTATGAAAGGACTACAATTAAAACACAATTCAGTAATTGAAGATAATTACCCAATCATACTTGTTTCAATATATTAAAAGCTAAGAGGGATATGGCCCATTAAATAATCCTTTTCCTGATTCTAAATGATAACTTCCCATCCCGTAAATTGGTTTCATTTGCTTCTTTTCCAGTTTATGTACTTAAATTAAGACTCTCTGAGTATGCCCCCCCCCCCGCCATACTCCTGCAATACATATTTAAACACATTAGCCCCTCACTAACAGGACTCAATAAAATTGAGAATTTGCAAAGGGCAAAAATGTTGGGCTACATTTTGGCCCATTTCTACACATAAACAGAGCATCCATAGTAATTAAAAGGGCAAATTGTATTGATATAAAATCTTTCCTACAGAAAATAATGATTTGTGGGATCATTTAAAGACATTTTGCAAGTTATAAATATTTCTCTTCCTTCTTCAGTTACCTAAAGAGCATAAGTCGGTTTATAATTTTGATATGTAAGCCAGAAAGAAGAAACTCTATATTTTAAATATCAACCCTGAATAGTGTTCAGTACAAGAAAGGCCAACTCAGCTGTTTGGAGTCTTTTTGGCATATTAAGCACATAGTTCCATATCCCAGATGCCTTAGGCATTTCCATTAACAATAAGGTGTTGCTTTGAAAACTAGACATTATCCTAGGGTCCCTGAGGCCAACCAAGGTCCTAGTTGTCACGTTTTTTAAAAATAATCAGGGTGTCCAGGAAAGTACATAATGTAAGAGTAACTGGAAGTGGAAGGCTGCATCTATTATGATGGCTGAATATCTAGTATTTCTATATGCTATTCTCTCTTTCCCTCTCTCTTTCGAATTTATTATTGAGTAATTTGTTCTGTGAGATTTAGATCCTTAATTTACACTTTATTGTGAAATATCTGAAGCACACAGAACTGTATTGAGAGTAATATATTTAAATTGCAATCCAATGCCCAACTTTGTCAACTATTAACATTTAAATATACGAGTTCCTACAAATATATGCAATATGATATAAATATAACATTGGGTTTAGATATGTTTTTTAAGAAAATAAATTATTATTAAAACACTAGTAGCTCCCTATATCCTCATTCTCTTTTTTCTTGAGGAAAATTTATTTGAATTTGGTGCTTAACTTTTCCAGAAGTGTTTTTTATATGTTTACTACTTACATATGAATGTTATCTATCCATAAGCAGTATCATTTGCTTCTTTAAACTTGATATACCCAGTATAATTCTGTTTGCATTCCTACACTCCTTGATTTTACTCGTTTGACATTGTTTCTGAGATTTTTCTATATTGATGCACACAGATCTTTTTTGTTTCATTTAAACTTCTGTATCCATTTAGCGACTATACTTCAATTTATCCATTCTCCTTTTGTAGAACATACAAATTGTTCTCTTTTTTCTATTATAATTAATCCTATAATAACTATTTTTGAAAATGTCTATTATTGCACATGTGGAGAAGGTTCTCAAGGGTATGCACTTAATTGTGAAAAGCTGGTTCTTGGAATATGTGCATTTTAAACTTCATTGGGTATGCCAAATCAGTCTCCAAGATGTATGTTTGTACCAATATACACACAAAGGAAAAGTATATGATCTTCTGAAAGAAACAGTAAAGTTATCTGCAGCTTCATCTTCCTGGGCAAGACTTCCCTGGGCTAGGAAAATTGTTAATGCAGGTAATAAATTGTGTGGTTATAGATGCTTTTAATTCTCTACTTAAATGTTAAAGTCTTGTTTCTTTTGTCTTGAGAATTACTCATGTACTTTTCTACATTCAAACAAATACAATTGGAATTTTCTCCATCATTAATCTTGTGTTATGTTTTATTTACAGTAATGACTTGGACATGATCTTACTAAGGTTCTACTAAGAGTGCCCCATATTAAATTATTTTTTCTTTTAAAGATTATACATTACTATAAACTCTCATGTTTAAAGATTGTCAGAGCACCCACAAAACTTGACATACTTCTGTACAATATCTCTACAAGCTATTTCATAACCAGGTTGGGGGGGTTGTTATATATTACCTATTGCAAATATAAAATATCCTTCACGGGAATATGCCAAACTGGCAAGAAATATAATTTTCTCTAAAAGAAATTTCTTTCTAAAACAAAGACCTCAGCTAACTTCTTTAATAAATTATGCTCATATAGCTAAACATACAGATGAGTACTTTCAGATCTCACTTATAGGATGATCATTGGAAATCTTAAAAGTAGTTACTTGCAATAGTAATATTTATGTCAGTTTGCCAAAGTCTAAATTTAGATCACAATAAAGTATAGCTATATAATTGTATTGATTGGGGAGACACATATATTCCTTTCTTTCATAAGAGAAATTACTGCATACTTAAAGTGCAAAACATATTTACTGAATGTTTTCAGGAAATATTTTCTTAGGTATTTGATTTAGTGCAATTCCATGTCAAAAATCTGATTACCACGTTTAGGGTTTGAAAACAAAACTTGCACACAAACGAACATTCTGTTTATAACCATAGAACACTAATGTTTGTGTTTTATTATAATACAACCAAAATATACATTTGACAATTTTCAATTATTTTAGATTACAAGACTACATTTCTTTTAAAATAGCAAAACTGTAATTCAAAATTGATTGGTAGCCACTTATAATACCGGAATTAAATTACATGATTAACTGATAGATTGTTGCCCTTCCCCAAAAAAATCATCTATCTCAAACTTACCATAAATACACTATACTACAAAATATTTAAATGAGAGGTATAAATCATGTGCATGTTCCTGTCTTTGCACTGTCAATATGTAGAATGTTGGAATTTTAGATCTTATTTTTTAACCTCACATGTAAGCCAAGTTATTTAAATATTTTGGTTATTTCCTGTGAGAAAAAATATATTTTTCTATAAAAACACTTCAAATATCTTTTTTCTAAACTGTCCATTCCCAATAAGACTAATCCATTTTCCAACATGTTGTCTAAGACAAATGAGCATTCTAAAGAGAAGCTGTTTCAGTTTTAATTTTCCTTTGTATTTATGATATATATGAAATATAGCTTATATTTAAGTTTAAAATATCAGTGTTTAATTAATGCTATTGTTCAGCTTAATATTTTGTGGACATCTGGATAATAGAAAATCATCTTTGAAAGCTTAGTTTTGATAATGTTGAAAAACAGGCACTGGCCACTGTAAACTTATTTTTTAATCGAGTCTATACAATTCAGCAGGAACAAAATAGCATAAAAGAACTGAAATATAGACCAAAAGCAGAATTCAAGAGTAATACCATTTTGTAGGCAGCATATTGTAAATGAGCATCAGTTAGCCAACCGATTGATGAGATTTGGTGTAGATTGTAATTCTGTTGTAGCTTTTGCAAATTTCTGAATTTCTCTATGACTATTTTTCCATCTCTTAAGTAATTTGGTTGGTTTTCAGAAATGTTTATTCAGTAATATGAATGTAGTGTGTTGAGTTCTTTGGAGGGAAAAAAAAAAGGTTCTACATAAATTAATTACGTAGACTCTTCATTTCCAAGCAACCTCTTAAAATTCCCAATAAAGTGAATGTAAATGTATGCAGAAAGGCAGGATTCCATTTAGCAGCATAAATAGCTGGAATGAAATGCAGGCGAGAATATGCAAGTTAAAGACGTATGTATTCAAAACAGGGGAGAAAAATATGAAACCAAGAATAGGCAGACATTTTAAGACCTCTCCATAGATAGTTTCTTAACAAACATATCTGAAACTATTAACTATAATTTTATTTTTCATTATTTCAAGGAAAATTTGGTAAAAGTTTCAGTGGTGAGGAAGTATATATCGTGTCTCATCTCTAGACTTAATATATTCATACTGTCCTTGTAAGTGTTCTAGGCAATTAAAAGGTTAAAAAATTAAATGTAGCCTAGATGTCCTCTATCTTTATAAATACACATAAATCTTTGCCCATATGTTTTTTTATTACATGACATTTTGTTTTACTAAATATTTACTCAATATTTCAAATATATTTAAGCAATTATCATAAATTAATGTTTTAGATCCAAAGCAGCCAAAATATTAGCTGTAAAGTAAAAAAAGTTGCCAAAATTTTATCTAAATAATTAAGATTAGAAAGGAGTAATTTAAAAATGGCTTGAACATTCATATTTTGATGAAAACCAAATTTATTACACATCAGTCTTAACATTTGAGCTTCATGTAATTTTCCCAAAGTTACCTATACTTTGATCATGACAGTTTGACATACAAATCTTAGGAAATCTTAAAAATGAAACATGCTCCCATTTATTTACTTTGAGCTTGTCATGAGTTCCTGGAACAATTAAACCTGGCAAGTCAATAATTACAAACACTCTCCTTATGATATTCAATTAGCAGCCTGATCCCCCCCACCCCCGCTGCCACAGCTATTCTTCTGCATTACTTTTTTAAGAGTGATTGTTTCTGGTTCACTTTAAAAAACAAAAAACAAAACAAACAAACAACAACAACAAAAACCTTCAAGTTTCCCATCTAGTGAAACATCTACAAATATTTACGAGTATCATTTCAAAAGGGGTACCTAACCTCATACAGCCGTGTGACTACTTTGAGATAGGTAAGGAAGGCAAAGAAAATGAACGTAAGATTGAATGTTCCCAACATAAAGGCAGTCACAGACATGATACCGAAACTCTTCATAAGGCACCCTCTAACCACACAGGTTCTCACAGGCTCTTCTTTCAAGACATGCAGAATGCATGCTAGATGAGCAATGTCTGCTATTCAGTTTTCTGAAAGGCTGCCTTCCATGTGAGGAAGTGACTAATTTTTCATTTCACACTAAAAAGGGCGTGAAGAGGCAAAACAGAAGAAGGCAAAGGGTTTTGTGTTCCAAGATGGAAAGGTGAGTTCTGCTCCAACAGGCAGGAAACATACCATAGGTCTGCAGAGGGAAAGTCAAATTGGAAACATTTGAAAGTGCTAACAAAATACGAAAAATGTTTATGTTAATGCTGTGAGTTTGCTTTCTTTACATGCATTAGGCTTATTTATTGTTAAATTACTAAAACAATGCTACTTGAATTACAGCATACAATCTTGGGAAATGCAAAAATACCGTGTGAAGAAAAGATGTCAAAGAGTTAATTTAACCCTTTCCGTTGTCAACATTTTTGCATTTGTTCTATTACTCAACAAATATATATCCCCGCTCCCCACCTCTGTTGTCTACCTAATTCTATCTCTCTCTATATGTATATATTGTTATTTTCCTATTCACTCAAATAAAACCCAATAATCCAATATTCAGGAGAGAATAAAGGCAGTAAATGGAAATAATTTACAGAGTATAATGAAATTTTAGAAAAAGAGAGAGGAAGTACTACTGAAGTCCCATTGGTTGTAAATAAATTTGTGTTCATTCTTCCCATGATCTTTTAGAAAATTTACTTTTCCTCAGACTTCACTAGCAGTTTGTTATAAGGTAGAATTTTTTTAACAGATGGATTGCAAATTGGCAGCTACTCATACTTTAGTGAATAAAGCTACATAACATTTTGCCCACTTTATTTGTGATCGTTCTTCCTTTTTATGGGGATATGAGTTTTCCCCAAAGCCAGAATTTATGGCTTTCTTTCTTTCTGTCTCTTAACAAATTCCATCTGCATGCCTTCCCATTAGGACACAGTATACATCATGGTGTTTCCCTTATTAAAATGTTTTCTCATATATTATTAAAATATTTATGAAACGTTCTGTCCCTGTAAAGCTCAGCATATATCTAAAAAACACATAACCGAGCACCAACTTCTCTCTGTGAACCTGTTACTCTTGACAAGGCATAAGGAATCCCGGGAGGACCATTTACATCCTTCAGTATATCACACCGCAGTACACCAAATGTAACCTCTGGGGTCTGAAATAACGCACCTCTCCAAATTCCTAAACCCTGCACCAAGAGTGAAGGGCTCCCTGGGAAAGTTCCTGCTGATAGCGTGAACTGTATGAATTTGTGTCTTCCCTACAATTCCTACCACAAGGTAGCCAGTTCTAGAGTGGAATGATGTATCTGTTCCTAAGAACACATATATAGCACAACTGCATGGTCAAGTCCATGCTTAATGGCCGTACAAGGGAAATAAAGCACCTTATTGCAATATCAAATTTGATGCTCGCTCAGCTCAATTATTTACATGACATAATAAATTCAAAAACTCAGCACATCAAACATTTACAAATGTAAAGCCCCGATTTTGAGGATAATTCTGATACTTTGCAGGTACGTGTTTAGTTCTTGGAAAACTGGTCCAGCTGAATTATTTGCCCTTACTATGCCATATTGACCATATATGGTCTTATTCAGATCACTGTTCTTGTGTTCTTTGCCTTAGCAAAACTCCATGGAAAGCTCTTATGAGTTAGTATACGGGGTGTACAAAACAGAAGACGGTATTTTTGCAGGTAAAGAATTCCTTTCTTTAAATTAAACAGACAGCTACGTGTCCATGGCTCTAGGAAGCTCGTCCAGGTCTCTGTGATGTCTTCGATTTCGTTTCTTCTTCATTTCCTGCATGTGCTTCCACTTGGGGCCGCCCTTGTTTCGCTGTCTCCGCTTCTCCCGGTACCACATCTGTTCGCAGTACTGGTCGAGGCTGAAGTTTGGGCTGCTAAGGATTTGGATGTAGTCTTTGTATCTCAACCGTGACTCTGCCAACAGATCCTTGACCTGCCCCTCCTCGTGCTCTGCCCTCTGGGTGTTTTCCATCTGTTCATTCTCAATGACATTCAAAGTCAGCTTCACTATGGTGTGGATAAAAGTGTGTTCCTGTGCTTTGCAGTAATACATCCCAGCGTCCTTCTTCTGCAGACTTCGAATCAGTAGCCCGTACTCTGTTTTGATGATCCTTTCATCAGGTTTCAACTGCAGAATTGGAAAAATGTAGGTAATAAATGAAAAACAGAGAGGGCCGTGAGCAAAGGAACAGAGGCCACACAGTTTTACTTAGATGAACCTAAGAGATCAATCCCCATCTCTGTCATTGAGCACAATATTATCAGCCATAGATGAAGAGAGTAAAAAAAAAAAAAAAAATTCCATTAAAGTAACAGCCCCCAAACATGCATGTTTGCCTCTCATTATTATCTAACTAAACCTTTGGAATATAGTTAATTTTTCTCCCAGTCTACAGATAGGAATGAAAAGCTAGAAAAACCACTGAAGTAAAACCGGAAATTATCAACTAACTGTCTTTACAGAGATTTCAGATACCAAGTAGTACACTAAGAACACCAATTGGTATTTAAATTTCAGAGCTAGAACTGGACATGGACAGCCTTTGTGCAGAAAAAGAGCTTTTAGGGCATACTACTACCTGTAATGGAGAAATAGAACTACGATTGCAAAAGGAATTTACTCTCTTTTCTGGATATCACCCAGTAAGCTGAATATCATATGGAGACTATAAGTGGTGACTTGTTAAAAGTCTAATGGAAAAGCTTGGATACAGCTTTCTGGATGTTTGAGCTGTAACTGAGTAGGACCATAGTCAGAAGGTTAGCAACATTTAAAGCTGAATTTCCCTTTTTACTATGGATTGAATGTTGATACTGTGTGTACATGTGATACTTGAGATTATGACATTTGTGGAAATATTTGCCATACCTTGGTATACTATAACGTAGTGATGTGATTTCCAGTGTGAGAAAACTCAATGAACAAAAAGAACCTCTCTTGAAATGTGATGCTCTTTACCCTTTGAAGCAAAAGTACTGAAAGACAATTCAAACATTTGAGCTTGCCTGGCCCACAGGCTGGTGTGAAGAGCAAACCTATCTTCCATAAAGCTGGAGGCCTGTTTAGCCACACCAGAGCCCTGTTTCATGTGGGATATTGTTGAGTGTCTTGGCATTAAGTAGAATAACAACAACAACAACAAAGAAGTCTGGAAGATTTCCCAGTTTACACATCTGCCCCTGTATTGTAGACTTTCAGTCAATGGAAATCAAGGAGGCATAAAGACAGCTAAATTCAATTTATTCACAGTGGGTGGACTCGACTCCGCATCTTTATGTGAAAAATATGTAGGAAAAAAATCCCTCCAATTCTGGAAATATGAGAAAAGGAAAAGAAACATCTCTGGCTACCGGCCCAGTTAACTAACCACCCTCTATGCCAGAGAAATGCAGCTGGTGGGGTACCACTCAAGGCCAAAGGCAGGTCACAGCGCAGATCCTTGGTTAATGAGGCTGAATGGTCTCCAGCCTGCCTTCCTCCTAGGCTGAATCCACACCATCGGGGTTTTGTTTGTTTGTTTCCCTTAACTTTCCCCATTTGGTGATTTGGGTGTGTACTATTTTTTTTTTCTTTTTTTTTTTTTTTAGAATGGATTTATTCTAAAGGCCCAAGCATTTTAAAATCCTGTTGTAATAACACGCTAATGTTGAATTCACTTACATTCTCAGAGATTTGGGGACCCTCATGCCTAAAATAAATGTGAACTTGAATTGGTAGGATTCTCAAGGGCCAATCTTAAACAGAAATATCAAACTCAAATTTAACACACTACATATACCTTTTCCTTTAAATAATTTTATTGTATGAATTATTCTTTAAATTTTAAACACATCTTAGATCACAAAACTCTGACTCCACAGACGAGGATCTGGTCTTTATCGGCAGACTCTGCTTCCTATGATTACTCATTTATCTTCCCTGATTGGTCTTCCATTTATCAAGTTGGTGACATAGCATATGGTGTATTTGGGGGGTTAAAAGTAAAGCTCTTTGAAGGTTAAAGTGTGAAGTATTATTAGCAACATTATAGACTACTGCCGTGTTACAGGAGAGCTGGAGAGGTGATGTTCTGAAGCCTTTATTTTTTCTTTCTTTATTTTTTTCAGTTCTTTATTTTTTATTTTATTTTTTAAATTTTATTTTATTATGTTATGTTAATCACCATACATTACATCATTAGTTTTTGATGTAGTGTTCCATGATTCATTGAAGCCTTTATTTTTGTAAGTCTTCTAATAGAAAATCACGCGTGGTTATCAGCATGACAATCAAAGTGGGTGACTTCAGTTCCAGTTCATCTCTAGATTTCCTTTCCATCACTGGGACTCTTGCTAATGCTTAAACTGCACTTCATGTGGCTTTTAGAGATTGTCACAGCTCTGACTCACTACTTTTTATTGTTGTCTTTAATCTCCTGACAGGAAGAAATTATGACTTTGATTTCGCACACATTATGTAACACTTCATCATTATCTTTGCTATTCTCTTTCTGTATCCTGTTTATCTGTTTTACTCTGAAGTCCGGCTCCCCTTCCCACCTTCCCAGACCATGTCCATCGCTATAGGACTCAGAGTTTCATAAACACCTAACATCTCCTTACTCCCCTGCGGTCCTTCCCTTTTCCTTTCTTCCGTGGAACGCTTAGTTTTTCTTTGTCTTTGGACCCATAGATATAAAACTTGCTTTAATAAATTTCTTTCTGGATTTATCTAATGTTTATTTGATCACTTCAGTGTTTTTTGTTTCTGAATCTTCAAAAACAGGTGTTGACTGAAATCATATCTCTAATAAAATACAGTTGGGATTGATATATTTTCCTAGGATTTTTATTTTTGCGATTTAGAGACAGGAATCTGCACCGCCCAAATTAAGCACTGATTAATGTTGGCCTACTTTACATTCCCATTCTCTGTGCTGCTTTCATTCCATGCTGGAAGAGGATGCATTACGCAGACTGTATCTGGACAGTGACATCTCAGCACAGTCCATTTAGAAAATTCAGCTCCTTTACAAAGAGATAATGTAATCTCTGGCCACTGATTTAAACTCATGGAATTTTCTCCACTCTAAAAGTGATAAGTAAAAACCACTCAGCTAAATCAAAACCATGCTTGAACTGGGGTTGACTATTCATGTGCCTAATGTGAACAAGGATAACATATTTGGCATTATTAAATGTAGATCTTCAGTGAAGGGCAATTCATTTAAAATGAAAAGAGTAACGTGGAGAGGGACAAAGGACATTTAGGTACTAAGCAGCAGGTAAAGGTCGGGGACTCTGCTCTCCGATAATAGCAGCCTAATGGTAATTCCTTTGCAGATAATTCACCTGTCAGTTCCCTCATAGCTAAAGCATTGCATGTGTCTTGGAGGTGACTAGGCCTTCAAGAATATCTCTTCTCTGCAACAAACATAGAAGGAAGACTTATTTAAAAGTAGTGCAGAGGCAACTCCTTATTTAAAAGAAAAGAAAAATTGAATATATACATATTTAACCCCTAGATTAATTTGGTATCCTCAAGTAAGTGTAAAGAGAAAATGTAAACTGCAATGGTAATAATAACATCATAAAGTAACTAGAAAAATACACATTTTCTGTTTCATCAGGGAAGGAGTTTCTAAGCATAATAAGTGAGAAATCATGGGGATATAAATCTATAGATTTGTCTATATAAAATATAAAACTCTTTTTTGTGAGGAACAAAAAAATTTAGAGACATAAAACATAATAAGTCACTTCTAATATGTATAACATTACATTGTTGACATCGATAATATATAAAAGGCTTGTGAAAATCATTTTTAAATGAATACTTCAATGTAAACTAAGCAAACGATGGGTAAAGCACTTCACTAAACACAACTGAAATCAACAGCCAAGAAACATGACAAGGTAAATTCACATCCACTAATTTTCAAAGAGATAGATATTTACAGGGGCACTTGGGTGGCACAGTTGGTTAAGCATCCAACTCTTGTTCCGGGTCAGGTCATGAGCTGAGAGTTGTGAGATGGAGCCCTGTGTCGGCCCCGCACTCAGCACGGAGTCTGCTTAAGACACTCTCTCTACCTCTGCCCCTCCCCTCCCCCTGCTCAAATAAATAAATAGATCTTAAAAAAAAATATTTACATGTTTGCATAATATCACATTTTTCATATCAAACTAGTAAGGATGTTCTTAAATTGTAATACACCATTTTGCCTCAGGAGTTCAGAAAAAATACTAATGTGGTGATTTTGATGAGAAATTAGCAACATACAGTTGTTTATCAAAAGCCATAAAGATAATTAAAGCCTTTCACTCAGTTATTTTACCTCAAAAGATTTATCCTAAGAAAGCATATAGGAAAGCAGAGGAAGATTTAGATATCAAGAAGTTGACTACTTTTTTTTAAGAGGAAACCTGTTATTTAAATAACATGGAATAATCATGGATGACTGTGGCATCAGGGTAGCGAGTGTAAGAGACAGGAAAAATATGGTATTACAATTGAATGATAAGGAAAATGCTCACAGTGTAATGGTTAGTGGGAAAAAAACTGGAATAGACATCATTGGAGGCCTCATAATCCTTTACGTGTCACTATATTTTCAAAACTATTTATATTGCCTTTATAATAGAAAGAACAACAATAAAACAAGGACCTACAGAGAGAAAAATACAAATATTTGAAGATGTTTTAAAAATAATTGTTAAAAGCCACACACACACACAAATACTACCACAATGGCATAAGGTATTGACTCTTCTAGTCATTCAGACCCCCAAAGTACAACAGAAGCTCAGGGACTGCCGATTAACTCGCTACTTACAGCACAAACACCATCAATTTCAAGAATAGCTTTATAAGGAAGTCAGCAGATAAGTGACTCATGACCTCTCCAATAGCACCCAACTGTGAAACAGCTCAGTAAGGAAATGTTCTCCTCCTGGCAGAGAATAAGCTGGTGACAGGCTCTGTGCCACAGGAGATTCTAGTCCCTCTCACAGGCTTTTTTTTCAGTGGGGGCAAGATTCCAAACTGTGACCTTCTTGGTAAGGAGCAGAAGGTAGCCTGCTGGGAAAAGTCCTTCAAATCTAGTCTGGATCTTGCCCCTTTCCTCAGCTCAGGAAGCAGGATCACATATCCTGGACAATGTGTAACTACCTACTTACAAAGGTAGATGAAAATACCAGTTGGAATATTATAGCTAGGATGCTCTGAAGTAAAATACACTATTTCTGCTCCATTAAAATTCATGGAGCATGGTACCACCATGACTAGGTGATACACTCTTAAAAGGTACATTAAAGTAATTCATTGCCTTTTCAGGAAGATAAAAGATGTGAACGCAAACATGAATAGGCAAATGTATATACCTATAACTTGGGGTAAGAGATTACCCCAAGCAGAGTACCTTATTTTTTTTAAAAGTCATTAAATTTGCCATGGAAGAAACATAATTATTAAAGAATAATGTTTAGCTGAGGAGAGGTTATCAAAATTTATTAACTATAAAATTAAAATACTAGTTTGGGACGTTTAAAAGTAAATATTGCAGGGGCGCCTGGGTGGCTCAGTCGTTAAGTGTCTGCCTTCGGCTCAGGTCATGATCCCAGGGTCCTGGGATCAAGCCCCGCATCGGGCTCCTTGCTCCGCGGGAAGCCTGCTTCTCCCTCTCCCACTCCCCCTGCTTGTGTTCCCTCTCTCGCTGTGTCTCTCTCTGTCAAATAAATAAATAAAATCTTAAAAAAAATAAATAATAAATAAAAAAATAAAAGTAAATATTGCAATGTAACTAAATATTTGCATGTTAAAAAAATTCAGAAAACATTCCTCCTGTATTTCTTTGATAAAAGGTTAATGCTTTATGTTTCAAAGTTACATAATTACTTCCAGGTCAGATAATACTTTAATATACACTGGGGGAAAAGGGGCCCGTAAAATAAATCCATATTTAGCATAAATATGGATATGCCATAATCTTAGAATTTATGGATGTCAGTAATGATGAAGAATCAAGTTTTATTGGAGAAATCTGACATAACAAACATTGGAGTATTCCCTTGGTATTAACTATGTAAAGAGTCAATATTTTATTTTATTATTATTATTTTTAAAAAGACTTTATTTATTTATTTGACAGAGAGAGACAAAGCGAGAGAGGGAACACAAGCAGGCAGAGTGGGAGAGGGAGAAGCAGGTTTCCCGCTGAGCAGGGAGCCGGATGCGGGGCTCGATCCCAGGACCCTGGGATCATGACTTGAGCCGAAGGCAGATGCTTAACGACTGAGCCACCCAGGCGCCCCAGGAGTCAATATTTTAATTAAAAAAATTGTTCTCAAAGATTTCAGATGAAAAGAAAGATCTTACCACCTTAATGTAATGGTGGAACACATCTTTACATCAATTTCTTATGATAAAATTTGGTCCTTCTACTGCAAGGCTTCTCAAACTCAGCACTACTGATTTGGGGCAAGAGAATTCTTTATTGTGAGGGATTGTGAACTGAAGAATGTTTAGCATCATCCCTGACCTCTACCCACGAGATGCCAAGAGCACCCTCCGCCTCCCCCCACCCCAGCTCTGATAACCAAGAATGTCTCTAGATATTGCCAGATGTGGACAGTGTAGCAGCAAAATCTCCTACAGTTGAAAACCACTATTTTATACTAATGTCTGACTGCTTGCATAGATTTTTTTTTTTTTTAATATTTTATTTGTTTATTCAAGAGAAGAAAGACAGAGAGCGAGAGCATGAGTGGGGATGGCAGGGGAGGAACAGAGGGAGAGGGAAAAGCAGATTCCCCGCTGAGCAGGGAGCCTAAAGCGGCGCTCCATCCCAGGACCCCAAGATCACGACCTGAACTGAAGGAAGACACTTAACTGGCTGAGCCACCCAGGTATCCTTTAAATGTTTATAGACTTATCAAGGAGGTTGTATTTTAGAGCATTCGGTCGGCCTGTTTATATGACAGAGAAACTGAGTGTTAGAGAAGTTACAACCTGCTCATAAATCCTCAGACATCAACTGAACATGTGATCAGTGCTAATTCGTATTTCACACATCTTCCTGATAGAGAGTATCTGCAATTTTATATACATATTTTACATTTGTGAATAATCCTCTGCTTTGAAATTCACATTCTCCTCTGTATTTTCTCATTTTATTTTCATAGTAACTTTTGTATTTATTTTGTTCACGTTAGAAAATTCTGGCCCATGCAGACTCAGTGATATTATCAAAGGACCTAGGACAGGGATTCAATTGAACATCTAATTCCGAATCCTGAGTTCATTGGATTACTCGTTACAGTGTCCTCAGTTTAATATTGGGAATATTAGAACTCTATACTGAGTTTAGCTGGTTTCTCTTAGGCACTGAAAGAGAAAAATAAAAACCCTGCCAATTACCCTTTGTTTCATGGCACTCAAATAATAAATACAGGATTTCTCAGGCTACCCAAAATTGTCCCATTAAGTTCAGTAACATACTTAACCTATCTACCTCACAAAATTTCTGTGATTGTTTCAACCCCTATGTATGTCCTAGAAAGACTGAAACAGAAAAAGTCAAAAGATAAAGGGAACATCCACGTTACTTTTCCCTCTGTTGATTTAATTTTAATACATAAGAGTGAAAAGGTACATGGCCAGCTAGTTATCCAACTTGTTCATATTATATGATAAAGATAGATCTTTCTGTTGATATATGTATTCAACCTGCTTTATGATATAAGTTAAACACAATATGAGTTAAAATTTAGTCCTTATCCTACTGTGGGGGAAAATACTGTGTTCTTATTTTTAATCAGGGAATTGTTCTAAAATACAGATAATCTATGAGAATGAAAATTTGAAAAACATTATGTAAATTTCTTATAAAAATTCAATCTGCTTTTAAATATACTTTATTAATGTATTTGTAATAAGTTGTCCTATTTTTATCTCAAATGCATTAAGTTTCATGTTAGCGAGTAACTGTTATTTTCCTTTTTATCAAATAGTGATGAGAGCACTGTATGGCACTGAACATTGGACATCTCTCTCAACCAAAACTTGATTTAACTTTAACACTCCCTCAAGGTGGTCATTCTTTGATGACTATAACTCACCTCCTCTCGATGCTCATCTCCTGACCGCTGGATATACCACTTAATAGATGCTTGTTGGGATTTAGGTATACATTCCAGAAAGGTTGAATTAAATTCAATGCCAAAAATCACCTTTTCATCAGCAGTTTCATGACTAATGCCTGGAACGCAAACATGGGATAGAAGATTAACCTTGACCTTATTTTAAAAGCAATGGGAAAATAGACTGATTTAGAACAGATGCTATGGGGGAAAGATTCATTTTACATTATTAAAGAGAGAGGAAATTCATGATATGATACTGTTACCTAAGAGTCAAATATTATCTAATAGATTGACTTTTAAAACTCTATCACTGCATTGCAACTTTTACCCTTTCGTGAATATATTAACCATTTGCAACTGTTTTTTTTTTAAATAAGAATTCATAAGACCTAACTCTGAACATTGGATCACTTTCTCTGAGCTGAACTGAATAAAACTTTTAATGCTTCACACGTTTTAATTTGTATAAAATATAACCAATTTAGTGGATAGTTCCAGAAGAGGAGTTGACTTCACCTTTTAAGAGAAATTCTATCATGAATTGATCCACAGAGCTGACCATATAACATTAAGACATTTTAATACCAACAAAGTAAGTACAATGGTCTGTCCTTGATAAACTTCTATAAAGAGGATACTGAGCTAGATGCTCTAATACTCCGAATGTGGACCTTATCCGTATTATCTACCAAAACACAGTTCTCTTTTATTCAAAGAGGGGTACTTAAGCCCAACATGCATTTGCTATAAGATAGCTAATGGGATGCTAAAGGAACAGTGTCTCAGACACCTTATTCTCGTAAATCAACTGCAGCATCTGAAATGCATTCCATTCAGAGTAGCCAAAGGCTGTGTCCCATGTGTGATCTAAGATCTGTAGCTCAAATTTGATCAAATAAAAAATGACGGCTGTTCAGCCTGGCCCAAACATGCACTTTTTCATCATATATTCGGATGTCTCAAATCTGCAGATGGGCCTACTTAGCATTTTAGGCATAAACGAAGAGTAAGGCTTACGGGACCTTTGTGAATCCTAAATGTAAGCACACAAAATTATCAGCAAATGGCATGAATGCACATTTATCCAATACTTAGACTTTCCTTTGAAGAAACTTCTTTTGAACTTGTTTGTGTTTTACCAGCAATGATTAAGTCAGGCGTGCTGACACCATTATGAATTAACCTCATCTAACTTTCAAAATGTGTGAATTCCATTTGAAACTTGTAAGATATCCACTATCCCTGCCAATTCAACAGATTATATCTATGATTTTCACAGTTAATAGATTCCTAATGCACAGAAAGATCATCAGTGCCAATCATGGAAGAGAAAGACATGCATTATTTCATAGTAACAGATGCCATTCTCCTGAGAAAAAGGAGTTTGTGAACAAAGCAGGGAGCTTGCAGGCTAATTGTCAGGTGATGGGGCAAGGGCTGGGGAGAAGCTAAATTAGACTGATTTAACCAAAGAATCAGTCAAGTTAGTAAAAGATAAATAAGCAAAATCAATGAGAAAAGTGAAATAGCTGATTGTACAGAATCCTTTTTCAAATCAGTAAAAACAGTGACCCTTTGACACAAAGTCATTCCTATGTCAATTTGACAAGAAATTCATTTATTGTTGTCACCAGTAATTTTTGTTTCATTTCTGAGTTTTAAATTTCCTATTTTTTAACTATCTCATTTACAATTATATCAAAACTTAACTAAGGAGGCGAAACACCTGCACACTAAGAACTATAAGGAATTCATGAAAGAAACTGAATAAGGCACAAGTAAATGAAAAGGTATTTCATGCTCATGGATTAAAAGAATTAATATTGTCAAATGTCCGTACTACTCAAAGCAATCTACAGGTTCAATGCAATCACGATCAAAATTCCAATGACATTTTCCACAGAAAAATAAACAATCCTAAAATTTGTATGGAACCATAAAAGACTCCAAATAGCCAAAGCAATCTTTAAGAAAGAAGAACAAAGTTGGAGGCATCACATTCCCTGATTCCAAACCATATTATAAAACTATAGTGGGGGGCGGAGCAAGATGGTGGAGGAGTAGGAGACCTGGATTTCGTCTCCTCTCAGGAATTCAGCTGGATAGGGATCAAACCATTCTGAACACCTACAAACCCAACAGGAGATCGAAGAAAAGAAGAGCAACAACTCTCTCATCAGAAAAGCGACCACTTTCTGGAAGGTAGGACGTGCGGAGAAGTGAATCCGAGGAGATATTCGGGAGGATAGACGGCGGGGGAGGGGCCTCTGTCGGCGCTTCTGGCGAGTGATAGAGCCTCAGAGCACAAAATCGGAACTTTTAAAAGTCTGCTCCGCCGAGGGACGTCACCCTGGTGGCTAAGCGGGGGGTGGAACCCTCCGGGACAGTGTGGTCTCAGGACCCTCGGGGTCACAGAAAGACCGGGGGTGCCTGAGTGTGGCCGAGCTCCCAGGTAACGGAGCAGGGAAGCCGGCTGCAGAGGCGGAGCCCAGGCGCGGGCTCTCAGCTCGGGGTGGCCATAAACCGTGATCCGCGGCCCAGTCGGGCCCCTGCTCCTCCAGCAGGGACCCCACAAGCGGCAGATCCGGGGAGACTCACCTTCCTCCCCCGGGAGGAGCCACGAGGGAGTGCACTGCAGGGATCTGCTGGGTTTGGAGACTCCACCCGGGGTCGTGTGCCAGAGATAGAAACGCGCAGTCACAGGCCGGGCGAGCACGGGGTGCAGCCGGAGACCGGGGAGACGGGAGTGACTGACGGCTTTTCTCTGGGGGCTCACTGAGGAGTGGGGCCCCAAGTTCTCGGGTCCTCCGGGGCAGAGATTGGGAGGCCGCCATTTTCACTCTCCGCCTCCAAAGCTGTACGGAAAGCTCGCAGGGAACAAAAGCTCCGGAGAGCAAACCCGAGCAGATTACTTAGCCGGGAGGGGGCAAGGGCGGGGCAATTCCGCCTCCGGCAGAGACGTTTGGAAACCACGGCAACAGGCCCCTCCCCAGAAGACCAGCGAGAACAGCCAGCCAAGACCAAGTTCACCGATCAATGAGAAGGGCAGAACTCCAGCGCTAGGGGACTACTGCACATAGAATTCACAGCTTTTTTTTTACCATAATTCTTTAGTCTTTTAAAGTTAAATTTTTTTTAACTGTCTTTTTGTCTTTTTATTTCTTTTTGAATTTTTCTTTTTCCCTTTTTCAACCAACATCTTATCAATCCCTTTTTTTAAAAAAAAACATTTTTATTTTTCATTTTTAGAGTCATATTCTATCCCTTCCTAGTAGTTACCCATATTTTTGGCTTATATATATAAGTTGTTCTCTCTTTAAAATTTTGAGATAGTTTCTTCTAACAGATTAAAATATACCCTAAATCTCTAGTGTATGGTGTTTTCTATTCCCCTGCCTGATCACATCCTCTCCCTTTTTTTTTCTTTATCTTTTTTCTTTTTTTAAATCCTCTTCTTTCTTTTTTCAAACAACGTCTTATCAATTCCTTTTATAAAATATTTATAATTTCCATCTTTACAGTCATATTCCATCCCTTCATCATATCAACCCTTATTTTTGTACATATATAAGTTTTTCGTTCTTTAAAATTTTGGGAGGCACTTTCTTCTAAAAGACCAAAATACACCCCAAATCTAGTGTGTGGCACTGATCTATATACCAGCCTGATCATATTTGATCACACTCTGGTTTTGTTGTTGTTGTTGTTGTTTTGTTTTGTTTGTCTTTGTTTTTCTCTTTTTCTTTTTCTTCTTTTTCTTTTTTCTCTCTTTCCCTTTCTTATCCCACTGCTTCAGGTCTTTTCTGATTTGTTTAGAGTATATTTTCTGGGGACGTGGTTACTCTGCTAGCATTTTGTTCTCTCATTCATCTATTCTCCTCTGCACAAAATGACAAGACGGAAAAAACCACCTCAACAAAAAGAACAAGAGGTAGTACCGACTGCCAGGGACCTACTCAATACGGACATTAGTACGATGTCAGATCTAGAGTTCAGAATCATCACTTTAAAGATACTAGCTGGGCTTGAAAAAAATATGGAAGTTATTAGAGAAACCCTTTCGGGAGAAGTAAAAGAGCTAAAATCCAACCAAGTAGAAATCAAAAAGGCTATTAATGAGGTGCAATAAAAAATGGGGGCGCTAAGTGCTAGAATAAATGAGGCAGAAGAGAGAATCAGTAATATAGAAGATGAAATGATGGAAAATAAAGAAGCTGAGAAAAAGAGAGATAAACAACTACTGGATCACGAGGGCAGAATTCGAGAGATAAGCGATACCATAAGACGAAACAACATTAGAATAATTGGGATCCCAGAAGAAGAAGAAAGAGAGAGAGGGACAGAAGGTATAATGGAGCAAATTATAGCAGAGAACTTCCCTAATTTGGGGAAAGAAACAGGCATGAAAATCCAGGAAGCACAGAGAACCCCTCTCAAAATCAGTAAAAATAGGTCAACACCCCGACATCTAATAGTAAAACTTACGAGTCTCATAGACAAAGAGAAAATCCTGAAAGCAGCTCGGGATAAGAGATATGTAACCTACAAGGGTAGAAACATTAGATTGGCAACAGACCTATCCACAGAGACCTGGCAGGCCAGAAAGGACTGGCAGGATATATTCAGAGCACTAAATGAGAAAAATATGCAGCCAAGAATACTATATCCAGCTAGGCTGTCATTGAAAATTGAAGGAGAGATAAAAAGCTTCCAGGACAAACAAAAACTAAAGGAATTTGCAAACACAAAACCAGCCTACAGGAAATCTTGAAAGGGGTCCTCTAAGCAAAGAGAGAACCTAAAAGCAACATAGACCAGAAAGGAACACAGACAATATACGGTAACAGTCACCTTACAGGCAATACAATGGTACTAAATTCCTATCTTTCAATAGTTACCCTGAATGTAAATGGGCTCAATGCCCCAATCAAAAGACACAGACTAACAGACTGGATTAAAAAACAAGACCCATCGATATGCTGTCTGCAAGAGACTCATTTTAGAACCAAAGACACCCCCAGATTGAAAGTGAGGGGGTGGAAAACCATTTACCATGCTAATGGACACCAAAAGAAAGCTGGGGTGGCAATCCTTATATCAGACAAATTAGATTTTAAACCAAAGACTGTAATAAGAGATGAGGAAGGACATTATAACCTACTTAAAGGATCTATCCAACAAGAAGATCTAACAATTGTAAATATCTATGACCCTAACATGGGAGCAGCCAATTATATAAGGCAATTAATAACAAAAGCAAAGAAACACATCGACAACAATACAATAATAGTGGGGGACTTTAACACCCCCCTCACTGAAATGGACAGATCGTCTAAGCAAAACATCAACAAGGAAATAAAGACTTTAAATGACACACTGGACCAAATGGACTTCACAGACATATTCAGAACATTCCACCCCAAAGCAACGGAATACACATTCTTCTCTAGTGCCCATGGAACATTCTCCAGAATAGATCACATCCTAGGTCATAAATCAGGTCTCAACCGGTACCAAAAGATTGGGATCATTCCCTGCCTATTTTCAGACCACAATGCTTTGAAACTAGAACTCAATCACAAGAGGAAAGTCAGAAAGAACTCAAATACATGGAGGCTAAAGAGCATCCTACTGAAGAATGAATGGGTCAACCAGGAAATTAAAGAAGAATTTAAAAAATACATGGAAACCAATGAAAATGAAAACACAACTGTTCAAAATCTTTGGGATGCAGCAAAGGCAGTCCTAAGAGGAAAGTATATAGCAATACAAGCCTTTCTCAAGAAACAAGAAAGGTCTCAAGTACACAACCTAACCCTACACCTAAAGGAGCTGGAGAAAGAACAGCAAATAAAGCCTAAATCCAGCAGGAGAAGAGAAATAATAAAGATCAGAGCAGAAATCAATGAAATAGAAACCAAAAGAACAGTAGAACAGATCAACGAAACTAGGAGCTGGTTCTTTGAAAGAATGAACAAGATTGATAAACCCCTGGCCAGACTTATCAAAAAGAGAAGAGAAATGACCCAAATCAACAAAATCATGAATGAAAGAGGAGAGATCACAACCAACACCAAAGAAATACAAACAATTATAAGAACCTATTATGAGCAACTCTATGCCAGCAAATTAGATAACCTGGAAGAGATGGATGCATTCCTAGAGATGTATCAACTACCAAAACTGAACCAGGATGAAATAGAAAACCTGAACAGACCCTATAACCACTAAGGAAATTGAAGTAGTCATCAACAATCTCCCAAAAAACAAAAGCCCAGGGCCAGATGGCTTCCCAGGGGAATTCTACCAAACATTTCAAGAAGAATTGATACCTATTCGTCTGAAACTGTTCCAAAAAATAGAAACGGAAGGAAAACTTCTAAACTCATTTTATGAGGCCAGCATTACCTTGATCCCCAAACCAGACAAAGACCCCATCAAAAAGGAGAATTACACACCCATATCCCTGATGAACATGGATGTAAAAATTCTCACCAAAATACTATCCAATAGGATCCAACAGTACATTAAAAGGATTATTCACCATGACCAAGTGGGATTTATCCCTGGGCTGCAAGGTTGGTTCAACATCCGCAAATCAATCAATGTGATACAATATATTAACAAAAGAAAGAACAAGAATCATATGATCCTCTCAATAGATGCAGAAAAAGCTTTTGACAAAGTACAGCATTCTTTCTTGATCAAAACTCTTCAGAGTATAGGGATAGAGGGTACATACCTCAATATCATAAAAGCCATCTATGAAAAACCTACAGCGAATATTATTCTCAATGGGGAAAAACTGAGAGCTTCCCCCCTAAGGTCAGGAACGCGTCAGGGTTGTCCACTATCACCACTGCTATTCAACATAGTATCGGAAGTCCTAGCCACAGCAATCAGACAACAAAAAGAAATCAAAGGCATCCAAATTGGCAAAGAAGTCAAACTCTCACTCTTTGCAGATGATATGATACTTTATGTGGAAAACCCAAAAGACTCCACCCCAAAACTGCTAGAACTCATACAGGAATTCAGTCAAGTGGCAGGATATAAAATCAATGCACAGAAGTCAGTGGCATTCCTATACACCAACAACAAGACAGAAGAAAGAGAAATTAAGGAGTCGATCCCATTTACAATTGCACCCAAAACCATAAGATACCTAGGAATAAATCTAACCAAAGAGACAAAGGATCTGTACTCAGAAAACTATAAAATACTCATGAAAGAAATTGAGGAAGACACAAAGAAATGGAAAAACGTTCCATGCTCCTGGATTGGAAGAACAAATATTGTGAAGATGTCTATGCTACCTAGAGCAATCTACACATTCAATGCAATCCCCATCAAAATACCATCCACTTTTTTCAAAGAAATGGAACAAATCATCCTAAAATTTGTATGGAATCAGAAAAGACCCCGCATAGCCAGAGGAATGTTGAAAAAGAAAAGCAAAGCCGGCAGCATCACAATTCCGGACTTCCAGCTCTATTACAAAGCTGTCATCATCAAGACTGCATGGTACTGGCACAAAAACAGACACATAGATCAATGGAACAGAATAGAGAGCCCAGAAATGGACCCTCAACTCTATGGTCAACTAATCTTCGACAAAGCAGGAAAGAATGTCCAATGGAACAAAGACAGTCTCTGCAACAAATGGTTTTGGGAAAATTGGATAGCCACATGCAGAAGAATGAAACTGGACCATTTCCTTACACCACACACAAAAACAGACTCCAAATGGTTGAAAGACCTCAATGTGAGACAGGAGTCCATCAAAATCCTAAAGGAGAACACAGGCAGCAATCTCTTTGACCTCAGCCGAAGCAACTTCTTCCTAGAAACATCGCCAAAGGCAAGGGAAGCCAGGGCAAAAATGAACTATTGGGACTTCATCAAGATAAAAAGCTTTTGCAAAGCAAAGGAAACAGTCAACAAAACCAAAAGACAACCGACAGAATGGGAGAAGATATTTGCAAATGACATATCAGATAAAGGGCTAGTATCCAAAATCTATAAAGAACTCATCAAACTCAACACCCAAAGAACAAAGAATCCAATCAAGAAATGGGCAGAAGACATGAACAGACATTTTTCCAAAGAAGACATCCAAATGGCCAACAGACACATGAAAAAGTGCTCAATATTGCTCGGCATCAGGGAAATCCAAATCAAAACCTCAATGAGATACCACCTCACACCAGTCAGAATGGCTAAAATTAACAAGTCAGGAAACGATAGATGTTGGCGGGGATGCGGAGAAAGGGGAACCCTCCTACACTGTTGGTGGGAATGCAAGCTGGTGCAGCCACTCTGGAAAACTGTATGGAGGTTCCTCAAAAAGTTGAAAATAGAGCTACCATATGATCCAGCAATTGCACTACTGGGTATTTACCCCAAAGATACAAAAGTAGGGATCCGAAGGGGTACATGCACCCCGATGTTTTTAGCAGCAATGTCCACAATAGCCAAACTGTGGAAAGAGCCAAGATGTCCATCGACAGATGAATGGATAAAGAAGAGGTGGTATATGTATACAATGGAATATTATGCAGCCATCAAAAGGAATGAGATCTTGCCATTTGCAATGACGTGGATGGTACTGGAGGGTATTATGTTGAGTGAAATAAGTCAAAAAGAGAAAGACATGTATCATATGATCTCACTGATATGAGGAATTCTTAATTGTAGGAAACAAACTGAGGGTTGCTGGAGTGGGGGGTGGGCTGGGAGGGATGGGGTGACTGGGTGATAGAGACTGGGGAGGGTATGTGCTCTGGTAAGCGCTGTGAATTGTGCAAGACTGTTGAATCTCAGATCTGTACCTCTGAAACAAATAATGCAATATATGTTAAGAAAAAAAAAAAAGAAGAAGGTAGCGGGAGGGGAAGAATGAAGCGGGGGAAATCTGAGGTGTAGACGAACCATGAGAGACGATGGACTCTCAAAAACTAACAGGGTTCTAGAGGGGAGTGGGTTGGGAGGATGGGTTAGCCTGGTGGTGGGTATTGAGGAGGGCACATTCTGCATGGAGCACTGGGTGTTGTGCACAAACAATGAATCATGGAACACTTCATCTAAAACTAATGATGTAATGTATGGGGATTAACAGAAGAATAAAAAAAATATTTAATTAAAAAAAAAAAGAAGATGTGGTATATATCTACACAATGGAATATTCTTCTGTCATGAAAAAGAAGAAATTCTTGCTTTTTTGTGACAACATGGATGGGTCTTGAGGACATTAGGCTAAGTGAAGTAAGTCACAGAGAGAAAAATACCACATGATCTCCCTTATATGGAGAATCTTAAAAAAAGCAAATAAATAAATAAATAAATAAATAAATAAGCTCATAAATCCAGAGAACAGATTGGTGGATACCCAAGGTGGGAGATGGAAGGTGGGTAAAATGGGTGAAGGGGGTCAAAAGGTACAGACTTCCAGTTATAAATAAGTCCCAGAGATGTAATATACAGCATGATGACTGTAGTTAATTATACGGTATTGCACATTTGAAAGTTGCTAAGAGAGTACCTCTTAAAGGTTCTCATCACAAGAAAACATTTTTTTTTTGCAACTATGTGTTGTGATGTATGGTAACTATACCTACTGTGATTGTTTCACAATGTATACAAATATCGAATCATTATTGTTACATACTTAAAACTAATATAATGTTATATGTCAATTATAACTTAACAAAAAAAATCCTTAAGATTGCAAATACTTTAGTTTGTAAATACCCTCAACTTCTACTTGAAACCCCAGAGTTGATTCTCTGTCTCTGGCTTCTCCTATACAGGGGTCAATTCTATTTTTTAAACAATGATTTATCTTAGAAATATGAAATAACTCCTTATAACCTGCAGGACAAACATAAACTCACAAACTTAGCCCAATGTATGTGAGGTCTTTCTGATTTTAATTATTGGTGCTTCATCTACTTTAAAATTTGTCTTTCCTCTCTTAGTGCAGCTCGAATGCCATCCAGCTAAGTATCCTTCCCTTTACCCATGCATTACACAAACATTCTTGTGTGCCTACAACACAGTATATATTCCAGTGACAGAGACAAAGTCATCAAGTGAATGAAATAGATAAAGAATATAGTATATGGCACTGTTGTGCACTACAAAATAAGAATAAAGCCGATTAGAGAGTAAGAGGTAGAACGGGGAGAAAGGTATTTCAGATAGGATGGTCAAAAGAGGTGTCTGTGAGAAATTAACACGTTAAACATAAAATTAAATGGCGTGAAGATGGAGCTACTTGCAGGAAAGAGTTCTTTAGGTACAGAGGAAACAAATGCAAACCTAACTGCCACAGGAACCAGCCTGGGGCTTTTAAAAAAGAGAAAGCCAGTGAGTGAGCCATGTGACTGTGACGAGAGAGGCTCAGATAAACAGATAAACAAAGCCCTGATTTGTAGTGCTTGCTCATTTTCCTGGTGTAAAAACTCCCACTATGGCTGAAAGCAAGCCACCGATGGTTTAAAACAAGCTCACAAAATTCCTAAATAATAAGCAATCAGCTCTCGTGGGACCATAAGAACTGGGACAAACGAAGAATGTGTTTCAAGGAGGAGGGAGTTAGACATTTGAGAAGTAAAAAGGAGAACTGAAAATTGGCCATTGGATCCAGCAAGGAGGAAACTGCTGGAGACCTTGACAAAAAATGGATTGGGGGCAGTGATGCTGATGATGAGCAAAGCTGGCTGTGGGGGGTCGTAGCAGGAACAGGATATGGCGAGTAGCTGTCTCCACCCGATGCAGGAATTGTTTTGTGTCTCTTTCTTTATAACACTTATCACTATCTGACAGAGAATTTATATATATATTTTTTTAATTAATTTTTTTTGATGTGGTGTTCCATGATTCATTGTTTGTGCATAACACCCAGTGCTCCATGCAGTACATGCCCTCTTTAATACCCATCACCAGGCTAACCCATCCCCCCACCCGCCTCCCCTCTAGAACCCTCAGTTTGTTTCTCAGAGTCCATCGTCTCTCATGGTTCGTCTCCCCCTCCGATTCCTCCCCCTTCATTTTTCCCTTCCTGCTATCTTCGTCTTCTTCTTCTTTTTTAATATATAATGTATTATTTGTTTCAGAGGTACCGATCTGTGATTCAACAGTCTTACACAATTCACAGCGCTCACCATAGCACATACCCACCCCAATCTCTATCACCCAGCCACCCCATCCCTCCCACCCCCAACACTCCAGCAACCCTCAGTTTGTTTCCTGAGGTTAAGAATTCCTCATATCAGTGAGGTCATATGATACATGTCTTTCTCTGATTGACTTATTTCGCTTAGCATAATAGAGAATATGTTTTACTGTTTTTTAAGTTCACTGCCTGCTCCCTCCCCAACACAACTTGAACAGAAGTTCCAGGGATGCGCAGGTTGTTTTCTTTATTTATTGTGGGTGTATCCGCAATACCTATAATGGTTCCTGATAAATCTCACGTGCACGATTGAAAAACCATATCAGAGCACACAGAACAATTGCTAAATAAAACCCTGGACGTGACGGGGAGTCTCCCACACATTAAAACGGGGAGTCGAACATACGATGTTGGACCCGAGCTTATTTTTCAGAAGAGTGAAATTATGAATGATAAATAATTGTTTTTAAACTACAAAACTTTTAGGCCACCAGTTATAGACTATGAAGTTTGGGTTGTTTATTCAGTGCGGGGGCCGTCACTAACAGTGTGATAAGGCAGTTTCCTTCCTCCAGTTGAGTGCGCGCAGGCATGCACATACACTTTCTGTCTGAAGGTAGAGCTTGACAGTGGAACGCAACCAAAGCTTTGGGATATATACTCTTACAGGTTCTTTTCTCTGTTATCAGACTCGACAGAAGTCCTCTCTATTCTCCACTCTGTCCCGTCCGTACTCAGGCTCTCAAAATCTTCTATGAAACTTTCTCTGAACAATGCAGCCTCTGGTGATCACTCTCTTTGTTAAACTCCCATTTCACTAATTGTGCTTTATGACATCTCCCCAAAGAATTTTAAGCTCTCGAAGGAGTTGCTTTGTCCCAAAATGTCCCCAGGACAATTATATACACATGGAAATCACTTACTAAACATTTACTGATTGAATGAAACCATGAATTAATACACGAATTCAAATAATGCATAGGTTAACTTTCTAACAAGTGCCTACATGCTCATCAGACTTTTCTGGGAGGGTCTCCGAGTTTACCCTAAATGTCCGTATGTTTTGGACTATATCCTGTTTTATCTTTATTAGCAGTTTTTAAACTTTACAAGAATGGATAAGGCAGTAAAAAGTATAAAAAAAAAAGGACAGGAATTTTAAAAGACATATGAAACAAATAATGATATAACAAAGGATTATTCACTTAGGCATGTAGACAGGGGGTTGATTTATAAAATCTCCTGTTGCTTTTCCAGAACATACACATTATATCAAATAAGAGCTTCCTATATAATATATATTTTAAGTCATATAATAAAAAGACACACAAAGACTAGGCTTAAAATTTTAAATGGGAAAAAACCATATTAAAGCTATACTTACTGTCTTCTATGTCCCAGCACTGGGTGATTGGGTCTCCATACTTTACATCTTGCCGTCTAGCTCGCCTATGGAAAAGGGATTAAATGGTTTAGAACATCAGGCGTGAGAGCCAGATTATATAAACTCTGCCTCTAACACTGATAACAGTGGCAGAAGCAGAACTATGTTTGTCTTACTGCTCAGCTTAAATACAGGGCAATATTCCCATCACTCTAACCTTAATTCAAATACTACTAACAATAGAGTCTTAACAGAGTGAATCCTGTTTTGGAAATAAGTTGACTTGAATTTTATTTAACTCCTCTGACTTTTGACAAATTATTCAGTAGAACAGGTTGACTATAAATATAATCCTGGTTTCAGACCCATCCAACAGGGACAACTCTCCCTACCCTCTTTTTTTTCAATCAGTCAGTGGGAAAGTAATAAGATATAAGAGCTTTAGTTAGTGGGTAGGAAAGTAAACACAAATACACAACTCCTCACCATAGGAAGATTCATTATTACATAGATTTGATTAAGCAACAAGTTAAATATTGTCACCACAAATGGAAGTACAAGTCTGATATGGCAGGAATGGCTCAAAGTCACTCCTGTCTGCTGAGAGCTTGTTCACATTGTTTTTCCAAGAGTAGAGATAATGATAATAATAAATAATGGTGTTGTGCATTATTCTTACATCTGTTCCTTAAGAGAAAACAGTAGATATTGCTTAAAAAAAGAAAAAGCTGCTAGATCAAAATTAAAGAAGTCTTAATCTCTTATAGCATATTCTCATTCGCTTTAGCTATTTTATGTTGGCACTTCAGCAACTATAAAAGTCACAGTAAACTGCAATATCTAGGGTGTTCCTTAAGTGCAGTGCTGACCAGGTGATAAACCCATACAAGATTCATCTATCATATACATTTTTTTGGCTCACGTGCACGTTATGTTAAGGTAAGGGAAAATATCACAGTGGCATGTCTGCAAGATCAGAGATACAGTCTTGGGAAATATAAGAAGAAAAATTATGATGGTATAAGGTGCATAAGGTCAAGAATGTTTTTAAATCTTGGCTTCTTGAGAAACAGGGTCAATTCGTCAAACTGAAGGTTCATTACCAACTAATGAGCACTCTTGTTTTTTAGCTCTAGAAAAGAAAAATATTCCCCAAGGACTCACTATCATAAGTATATTCTTAGCCAAAAACTATAATAAAATATTGGGGTTTTTTACTTTCGACTTGTAATAATAGTATCTCTCCATTCATATCTAATGAAGAAATTTCAGGGAATATAAAATATCTCAAGCAGTATCTGCTGTTGTACTCTACATTCAATCTGTGATTCCTGGAATTTGAAATTTGACTGATTTGTCAAACAAGAAACAAGTGTTGTATGCACTAGTGGGACTAAACTATATATTCACCTGTTACCATCGCATTTTGTTAATACAGACCTAAAGATTAAAAAAAAAATGCCATATACAATTTGCTGACATTTTACCTAGAGGAAAAATACACTTTGAACAATACTATAGGAAAAAAAAGTTACTAAAATACACATTTAAAAAATTATTATCATTATATATTTAGCCAGTATCAGTCATGTTGATGGCATTCAGGTTCGTTCCAATTATTTCGCTATTGAAAACAGTGCTGAAACTGGATCATTGCTTAATGACTTTGTGGTGCTTTTGCTCATGTGTGTCTAGAAGAAATTTCTAGCTGGGTGTTGTTGGCTCAAAATAGGATGATTTTTAAGAGCACATAAAGCAATGAACAGCAAACAGCAGGGCAACATTTTGACATTTAAAGTATATCTGAGTGGCAGAAGCTGACCAAGTTAAAGTTACTGTAGTAAAAATAAAATTGTACCCAATCACTGGGATGTGCTGTGGGCTGTATATAATCCACACTTTCACAAACACATATATTCATACATTGTTTGTAAAACAGTAAGGCAAAGTATATACATATTTAAAAATAAGGGAAGAAGGGAGGAATGAAAGCAAGGGCAAAGTAGTCGAGGAAAACAAACCTGTAATAGTATTTAACATAGATGAGGGAAAAGAATATAAACAATTTATCTGAACTTTTAAAGTTCCCCATTTCAGAGCTTCAGAACACTCTATTTTATCCTCCTTCAACACTGAGTTTTATGCACACGTGTAAAACAACACTGAATTGTAATAGTCTTAAAGCAGACCATGGTTTGCAATCTATTTTCTCTTTAAACTCTGACAAGGTATTCGTGTGAGATATTCACTGTGTAGAAAAGAAGGCTATCCCTTAACTCACTGTGCCTCTTACCTCTTTGAAGTGGGTGCGTATCGAGAGCATGCATTTCCATCCCAGGCACAGTAGGGGTCTCTGGCCAGACAACAGTCTGCACAGGCTTTCCCATACGTGTCGCATCTGTGCAAGGAGAGCTGAACCAACCCATCGCGGGAGCCAATGTACAATTGTTGCTACAAATCATGCAAGACAAATGAATTGGAAGCATCTTTCAGACTAGTCTTAAAAACTTCCCTTTCTTGAATACCACACCACAGACCTCAGTCAGTTTCGTCAAGTGTCCCTTATACAGAACGTAAGCACTTGTTGCAGAAACATAACAAAGAGTAAGGTAAGTCAATCACTTCTACTCCTGGCAGGATGGGGGTTGGATGATGTTGACACTGGAATGGACAGTGCTCTAGAGCTAGAATAACCTTGGCTGTAATTTAAGAAGGTCAAAAGCCAGCTGTTAGACTGAGGAATTAAGACGTCAAATTCTTTCTCAATGGTTGAAAATACGCTTTGGTAGATTATATCAAGCACAGATGCTTTAGGCAACACTGATGGTCTTCCTCTGCTGTGGCTTCCTCCATGAGAGATGACTGAAAAAGGATTTATAAAACTTTCTTGTGGTTTGAACCATCTCACTTGCTAATGATGTATTTACTGATCCCTGAAGGAAAATGGGTTATAAGAGGGAGAGAAAATATTTAGTATCGCCGTGAAGAAAGTATTAAGGAGGCTTGAAAGATCACAAATGAAAGGCTGCAGGATAGTACATAAAATCCCATTTTGAAAATAAGTCCTGAAAATGATGCACTGCTCTTTAGATGCATTCACTTAAGTGTATGTGCTGGAGGACGTAGGGAGAGGGATGATATAGTTAAATAAGCCAGAGTCTGTGCCTTGGGGGAACTCATGGTCAACACTCCTGGACCATGTCAAACATTTAACAAAGGGGGAAAACTTGAGAAATAAATATTGACATAAACATCATACATGTACTCAGCCTGCAGAAATCTGTCTTATACCTCTCCAGCCCATGACAATGTCAGTTAGGACTTCCCGGTTGCTAAATGCAATGCCCCCTGTTCAGTATTTGTTTTACTTAAATTCTCTGTGGTGTTTGACGCCAAGAATGACATCTTCTTTGAAACTCTCTTCACTTTTCCTTGTGCTCTGTCTTTATTCCTGCCTAAGACTTTGGTCTCCTTTGATGATTCCTTTCTTTGCATTAAATGTTAGGTGTCCCCTCTTTTCTATCCTCATTCCTTTGCTGTTCTTATTCTCCAAAGAGTCAGTGGCATCTTGAAAACAACACTGAGGTGGACATACTGACTGCCCTCAATCTAGCCCTGCTACCCTGCCTTGGTGAGAGGCACGTCCCCAGTCACCCAGGACACAAAGGAGGCAGTTGTCCCTGAGTCCCCTCTCTCTCAGTTGGCCACCATATCTATTCCTTTCTCTTACACAGAGCTCTTGACTTCCTTCTCTTCCTCTCCACTGCTTCTGCCACTGTCACCACCTTAGTCTTAATCATTTCTGTCCTGGATTACTTATAAGTGTCCTAGTATTTCCACTGGCTTCAGTCTTGTTTTCAACCCCAGGACTCAGCCCATCCTGCCACACTGCCACACCACATCGACCTTCCTAAGAGGAAAATCTTATCACAACACATTCCTGCTGAAAATATTTAAAAGTTTTCATTGTCCTTAGATAAAATTTTTAAACCTCTTAGGAGGACATAGAAGAATGCACCTAATCTTGCTCTGTTTTATAATCCCAGATTCATTTCTAGCCTCCTTGCCTCCTGCATACACATAAGCCCTTTGCTCTAAGTGTCCACAAACTTACTAGAAGAAGCCATGGTCTCTCGCTCTTCACACCTTTCCAAATGTTCTCCTCCTCCCCTTGACATAGGCTTCCTCATCCCACCCTCTTTGAATTTATCTGGTTAACTGAAACATCCTTCATAGTTTGAGTACATGGTCTTCTTTGTGCTGTCTTCCCCTGCTCCACCTGGCTCCCTCTTAGACTCCCCTGTGTCCCCCCAGTTTGTGCTTCCACTATCACTCTGCATTGTCAGTGTGCTCCCTCTTCATCTCCTGGTTCCACTGTGAGCTTCTGGAAGTTAAGGGCTATGCCATTCATTCATTTCTGTACCCTCCAAGGGCAGTAGTAGACCTTCAAGAACTAAATGTTGAGTGGACAAATTAATGGAAAAGACCAAAGAAGAAACCTGTTTAGATCTTTTCCCTAATAATCTCTGTATCATTACTAGGCATAGTAGATTAAGACAATGTTGGCAACACCTTATGGTTCAACACATTGTCCCATAACTTTCTTAGCCTAATGCAAGTCTGAACCTCTTGAATCAACTAGGATTTGGAGTATCATATCTGAGAAATGTGGAATCTAATAAATATTATTATTAGCTACCATTTACTTTACACTCGCAATGTACCAATTCTCTGTCTAGAATTTTGCATGCAGCATCCATTTATTAGGAGTTGGATTTTATTTCCCTAACTTCACTGTTAAGGAAATTGATTCCAGGAGTCAGATACTAAGTGGAAGGATGGAGGTTGACTCTTGGGCTCTTCGCCACCACAGTCCATAGTCTAACTTTTAGATTCCCTGGTTAAAAATCATTTTTAGTGATTAGGGCTGGTATTCTACATGAATTTCTTATGGCCTTGACAGAAACACATCCTCAAGAGACAAAGAAATTGAGCTCAGTTTTCAAGAGCCAAGGGAAGGGGAGAATATATCATTCACTTAATGGTACTTGGTTCTACTTCTCCCAAAACAAGATTGCCACAGTGGCCTCTAATAGGTTATAAAAGAAACAAATAATCTAGAGCTTTTTATATTATTTAAAATTTAACTTCCAACTTCAATAGATTTTTCCTAAATTGAACTTGAATTCGAGGAACTTGTTGCTTTGGTAGCTAATATTTACACAAAAATTAGAAAGTACCTGCTTCAGAGACAACTCCATGTTCAAGATGATTGATGAGTGCTGAAAAAAGAAGTCAAATGTTAATAAAGATAATCATTAACAGTCTTTTATAGTAGCCAATATGTTGTTTCGTCATGTGCCAAAGATCACTGAAGTAAACTTCAAGGGTCTGTTACACAGGAGGGGAAAAGGATCTTAATGTTTGCTATTTCCTTCCAATGTGTTGTAATTCTACCTTAATAGAAATTATCAAAATAGTTATTTTAAAGTATCTTATTACAGAAAAATTACCTAAATGTATGAAGAAAAACTCTGCATTGAAAATCACTCCCAGTTACCCACAAGGCTTCTCCTTCTAAATCTGCTTATCTTAACTGCTTCCATATAATTCAAACTAGTGTTGACAAGAACATCTCCATAATTATTTATTACCTCGTCCTGCTCTCACTTAGATCAGTAGTTCAAAAACTTGTTCAAGTAGCAGAGTTCTGAAAAGTTATAGTGCTCCTTGTGGATGAGCATATTCTTTATGGAACACTGCAAGCTACTGATGCTCATGATTTTGTTCTATGAACTAAGGCTAGCTTTATTTGTAGAAATTATGGCTTTGTGCATGCAATATAAAATTAGAAATATGAACACAAAAGCTACCAAACTAAAGGATGGCATGCTTTAAAATTTTTTCATCTACTTATCATCTACCTATTTACTATTCATTCATTTCTCACTGGCCAGTATTTTCAAACCGATAAACAGAAGCAGATATCAGAAGTTTAAGAAAATACATAAAAAAGGAAAGGAAGATGTTAAAATGAGAAAGTTCTATCCAGTAACTTTTTTTTTTTTAAATGAAGAAAACAGATTCATCATTTAATCTTAACAGTGGAATCCGAACAATTCCTCTTGATCACTAACAGTCAATAAGTAAACCTTATTCTAATGTGCCCTAGGTATTGTGGGAGTTTTATTTTTGGCTTCTGGGTTCACACTTATATTTGACATCAGCTTCTCCCTCAGAAACCACCCAAGGCTGTTTCTGGTAGATGCCAGATAGCAGATCTTGTTCTAGTTAACTCCTTGACCACTATTATCATTACAATGTAAACAGGATCCTGTGGAACTCAGCTAGTTAATTACCTTGCTTTCCTCCCCATTGAGGGCTCTACTCCATTTTAAGGCAATAGATGTTCACAGGGAAACAGCCCATTTTAACGAACCATCTCAACAAAAATGTTACGAGAGGAACAACATATTTTTTAAAGGCTCCTCTCAGAAATACAATTTTATTTCTAATGTTATTCTCAGAAAATAATTTTAAACTGTCACTGAGCATCTACAAAGAACACCACAATTCAAATGTACTGTTAAAAGTCAGACATTCCCCAAATCCGGAAAACTATTATTCTAGATCTAGTAACTCCTTAAGGGAATGTAGCATACATAAAGAATGAAGACTTGCATATCATACAACCTTTAAAAAAAAATTCCTTACAAAAAAGCAGGGACGTGTGATTTATACACTCTTCCAGTTTTCTCAAATTCAATTGAGGAAAAATTGAAAAGTAGAATTTATAAAGTAGAAAAGCATCTGGATAGTCAAAGAGACCCCAGGCTTTCATCTACTGGGGCGATTTGTCTGACCATATGCTTAGAGAATAAAGTAATGAGGGGCAATCCCAGGAGCCCTGAATTTAGTGGTATTCTACAGGGAAAGGGGAGTCCCATTCTCAGTTGCTTTTAAAACTTTTTTTCCGTTGCCTAAGGAGAAGGAAAGTAAAGGAGCTAAGTGCACAGACATCTCCAGGAAAAGTGATGATGTATTTAAATATACTGTTCTAGGGCGCCTGGGTGGCTCAGTTGGTTAAGCGACTGCCTTCAGCTCAGGTCATGATCCTGGAGTCCTGGGATCGAGTTCCGAATCGGGCTCCCTGCTCGGCAGGGAGTCTGCTTCTCCCTCTGACCTTCCCCCCCTCATGTGCTCTCTCTCTCTCTCTCAAATAAATAAATAAAATCTTTAAAAATAAATAAATAAATAAATATACTGTTCTATACCAAGAGCTGTTAAGTTTCACCATCTCTTCTGTAACTATGGACTGTCTTACCTTGAATATCTGCAACTCCTCCAATACTACTTCTTCCATATTCCACTTCTCCTTTGAAATGCTGACCACTTTGAGGACTGTCCCAATGTCTGAAAAAATACATGACCTATGATCCTGCTGTTTCTACTTCAGTGTTTGGCTGTAAGTATATGCTTAGCAACATTTATATTGTTCCCCTCATTTTTCTTTCAATGCTCTCAAGAAGTCAGATTAAATAAAGCATGCAAGAAGGGAAGCTTAGTGGACTGGATTCTCTCCTTCCAAAACATGATAGTTTTTAGCTCATAAAACATATTTATAAAGAAAATATTAAAAGACGTATACTTGAAGTACATTGCTCGCAAAAGGAATATATAGGTCTCATTTAAATACTGGTTGAAACTATAACTAAAGTGGAATGACCTTTTTGTAACTTAATTTGAAAGGTGAAAATATACTAAAATATATTTTTCTCTCTCTCTCAGTATAAGAAGTATTTAGTTAGTACTTATATCCAACTTACCACGAAAGGTAGGATATATACATTTTTAAATCATGTTAACAAATGATAGAGAAATCACTGAAGCCATCTACATGGGGAAAATTGTAGTGCACTCATCAAACATATTTTATTTACAGAAACCTTATTAATGGGCTAGAAATTGAAGTTTTGTTTAAAATTATTTTAGTTTAATTTAAAAGAGTAACCCAAATTTGAAAGACTATAAACCAAAAATTGGCATTTAGTAAAGATGCCTTAAATACAGGATCTTCTATTGCAGTTTCCAAGGTGGCATGCTATTGCAGAAAGACAATCAAAAGAACGTTTTAGAAAAAACAAAAAACAAAAAAAAAGCCTCATTTGGAAATCATACAAAATAGATGCTTTTAAATTCTGGCACTGTGGTTGAAGAATATTCACATGTATGGTAATGATCCTATTTGCACAAAATAGTCTGAATTATTTAACTCTGTTTTTAAATGATTCTAGGATTTTTGAAAAATATTAAATATACATTTTCCAAATGTCATAATTGAAACTCCATCCATCTTATTTACCTTATAATTTTCTCAGCAAAAGTTAGGTAGTACCACCTAGTGGCTGAATAGCATTTACAACACTGGAAATGACCTAGGAATGCTTTGGGTGGGCTCTGCAAATTAAGGGGCAAACTCCTTAGAATTCATGAGAGATTAATTATTTCAAATTGTGTCACGTCAGTAGTAATCTCCACAGTCTTGAAAGCATCACTGCCTTTCCTGGGTCTTGGTATTGCCATCTGCAACATCATCAGGCTTTACAACGAGTATTCCAGAAAGCCCTCTAAGTGTGTGACAGACACATTCCCTGATAAACCCTACTTTTGTAAAACTACGTTTAAAAATAAATAAATAAAACTGTTCTCTAGTTCTGAAAACCTAGTTCAATAAAAATGTCCATTTCTTGAAAACCCACTAATTTCTATTTCTTTATGCAAGGCCTGATTCACTAAATCATACAACATTTATCCACGATGAAGTACTTTTGTCTAAATGATGCATGTTAACTCTACCGCCATTAGAATTCACATGGTATTATTAAATGATACCTTTTTTTTCTTTTTCCTTTTTTTTTTTTTGAGACAGACTATATAAGCAATATTTCTTTTTCTGGAAAAATATTTTTTAATCATTTTATAATTACTGAGTTGACAGACAAAAAAATTAAGTAAAATGGGCTCTAATAATGAAAGTTGTACTTATCCACAAAATTCAAAGACAGGAAAAATGATTTCCAACAAGTTTCTACTTAAAGATTTTTACAAACTGTTGCTTAATTTTTTGAAAAGCATCTTAACTCAGTCAGCGATTCTCAAAATTGGGTGAAGGGATCGTTTGAGGGGGCTTATCAAAAATCTCCCTAGAGAGAGGAAAATGTGAAGTTTGAAAAGAAACATTGCTTTGCCATACTTGTTTAATTTTAGTCCATAGTCAATCAACAAATATGTGTTGAGCACCTAATCTAAGCAGGTATTTTGTAGTCATAACATACAAATATATTTTGAAATCTCAGATAATACCAAAGGAGGTGGGGAGATATTTATAACTGTCACTTAAAAGCATGTGTTATGTAATGGTAAGAAATACTGACTGATATTAGCTAATAATTACTCAGCTTGATTTTTACCAACAATCTTTTTGAAGTTTTGCTTTCTTTGTCTAATAGTGAAAAATTCTTTTGGAAGAAAGCATAATCTGGTTCTAGCATACCTGTTCCAAGGAACATTACATCGTATTGACCATCTTCTGCAACAACATGATCCACCACGATCTGGGTCAGTCTGTAATCCACATTGATCCTCTTGAATGTTGGTCCTCCCGCAACTGGGTATACTGATTTAAACATCACAGGGTGCCGCTTGATGAAACTGATGACATCATCTGGAAAATCTCGGGTGGATTTAATCAGTGGATCATAGGTTTTGCTTGGACACTGAAAAGAAATGTGAAGAGGAGTAAAGACATTGTTCATGCACCTGAGGAATTTATACTTACTTATAATAAGGTTTTTAAGACTTACCATTGATAATATTAAAGGAATGGTCAACAGGATCAATATAGAATCACATGCCCTTGTAAATAAAAGCAGTTTACCTTGAATATATTTAAATCCAGTTTTCTCTCTCAAAAATACTTTAATTATTAAAATGGAATATTATTCAGCCATAAAAAAGGAACGGAAGTTTGTCATTTGAGACAAGGATGGACCCAGGGGGCATTATGCTATGTGAGATGAGGCAGACAGAGAAAGGTAAATACTGTATGACCTCACTTACATGTGGCATCTTAAAAACAAAAACACCAAATTGATAGATACAAAAAACAGATTGGTGCTTACCAGAAGCAGGGAGTGGGAGGATTGGCAAAATGGGTGAAGGGGGTCAAAAGGTACAAATTTCCAGTTTTAAAATAATCACATCATGGGAATATAGTGGATAGAATGGTGACTAGAGTTAATAACACTGTACTGCATATTTGAAAGTTGCTAAGAGAATATACTTAAAAGTTCTCATCACAAGAAAAAGAATTTTGTAACTATGTATGGTGATGTATGTTAACTGGACTTATTGCATGTTTTTCAAGATATACAAATATCAAATCATCACTTTGCACATCTGAAACTAGTATGTCAATTATACCTCAATTCAAAATTGTATATATTTAAGTCCTTTATCTATGCCTATTTGGGATTTTGCTTTTGAAATACTCTTTTCAGTTACACTAGCACGAGTGAAAATTTATAATTTCAATTCCAAGGCAATTGTCTTTCATTCCAAAAATTCTGACCTCAGAAAGCTGACTATAAAACCCCATGCTACATGTTTCTGTTGTCTTTTGAACTGTTCTCTTCTTGAATTAACTTTGCATCCCAAAAGACAGCTGTCTCTGTTTGTTGGCAGGTGAAATGGCTAATGGTCATCAAAGAGAACCTAGTAAAACAGATTACCCTTGCTTATTCAGGCTTCCCAAGTTTCTCAAAAACTTTCTAAGTTATACATATTTTTCTATATTTTCTAAAGTTCCCACAGTGAATTTGCTAGGAAGATTACTGTTTCCTAAGAAGATACATGAAATTTGAGTTGAAATAATTATGAAGAAAGTGATCTATAAACATGGGAATATATGAGAAACCATTATTTTCAATTTCTTTTCATTCATTTATGATTGCAGTTTTAAATTAACCCATGATTATTAAAAATTAAATGGAACAAATCACCACATCATAAAAATTACTTATAAAAGAGCTTTAATAGTTTTACACTGTAATTAGTTTTTTTTATAACTGGTGTGAAAATTATGCTGTGAACAATTCAACAGCTCTTTCCCTGAAGGATCTGTGCAGAAACCATTCAGGGAATTTTTCACTTCTGTCTGAAATTGCCTCTCGTGTGCTTTTTGTGTTCACTAATTCAATAGTTAGCATACCCTGCCCCCTGGTGGTAAAACACAAAAGTTCAAACTAGTACAAATTAAATGAATTTGATGTGCCTTTATCCAAAGAACATGAATACGAAGAGAATGCTTTCATAATTTGATTTTTTACCAAATATTTACCCTTCCACATACCAAACCTATTTTATTATTTCAAAATATTATAATTCAGAACGTTAATTCAGAACAATTCTGTCATCACATTTGAATTCTTAATGTACTAATACATTCTTGTGGAATGGAAAACTTGGGCTCTATGTTGCAGGTGTAGAGAAGAAAATGAGTGACATTAAGGAAAGTCTATAAGAGAGCTCTGCTTTCTCCCTGTTTTCATATTTAGACAAGTTGGAAACATAATCTCCCCTGAACTGAGCCATTTATACCAGGCTCTAAGTGGAATTTTGTCAAGGCTTCAAACTATACTTCTCAGATCCTTGAACTCAAGAGGATCATTCTCAGGGAATTAAATATACTGGAATTAGTCACAATATATGACCCTGAGATCCAATTTTATAGGAATAAAATCATAATGGGTCACTAAATTAGAAGAAATCTCAAAGAAGTTGTACTAAAAACTGTTAATGATTTTCCATTTGTAATTTGAGAATATTTCTATCTTTTACAGAAATCTCACGTCTGGTCTTAAAAAAAAAACTAAGCTTTTCCTGATATCTATTTGTCCCAGGTCTGCACCAAAGAGGTACAGAATATTAGCCATTTGGTAATTACCTAGCATATTCTTAACTGGCTGCTGGTCTAAAGATCTAAGTGTCTTTAGTCATTGTTTCTAGCGCTTCGCCTCCAGCCAAGTGGAATCTGTCAACTCGATAATGGAAGGAACCCTATATTAAAATGGATTAAGCTACAACTCAAAAGGATGTGGAGCTCAAATGATACAAAGCTCTTGCCCAATTACAGGCTGCACGTTTGATGCTCTGTCAAAGGCGACTCATAGTGGGCTTATGGCTTATACTGCCTGAGGTACAATCTGGTTGGTCTATCATTTAAATCAAAGCAAAAGCATGATTTTGCTTGCATTACATTTTTGAAATAGCCCTCCAGTTTAAGAATTTTTTTTTCTTTTGACTTTGCAGCTCTAGTTATGCAAGTAACCAATTTCCAAAAGAAATATCATGACATGCAAGCCACAGTTTTTGATACCAAAGTTTTCAATAATTAGGAATTTTAATATGAGTAAAGTATAGAGGAATGAAGACATGAACAATTTAACAAAGAAGCAAACATGACCATTTTCCTCCTTGCTCACCTCTGACAAGAAGGGTGAAGGGTAATAAAATCTAAGGAAAAAAGAAGAGAAGGAAAACCTGGTTTCTATTGACTATTATAAAATGATCTTTGGAAATGTATTTTTTTGTATGGCAGCTTTTCCATCTGGCATGCTGCCAGTGTTTGGATAAGATCTTTATCCTTTAGGTTGCTGTGCATGATCTCTGAGGTCCGCGTCTCCACTCTGCTTTCACAAACGAAAGTGATTTGGTAGAGTTGCTCCCTGAGGTTTAAGATAGTACCGTTTGAACTAAATATTGTTATTTTAGCACATTGAAAACAGTAGAATTTCCTTTGATTTCATACAGCTGTGTAGCACACAGATCTAAAAATAACGAGATGCCAAGCAACCTAAGCAGGTAAGACAGTAAAGAAGGAAAGAAAAATCCCATAAAGGAAAAAGAAAGCGTGGGCAAGGGGTGCCTGGGTGGCTCAGTCATGTGAGCATCTGACTCTTGGTTTCGGCTCAGGTTACCATCTCAGGGTCGAGAGATCGAGGCCTCCGTTGGGCTCTGTACTCAGTGAGGGGTCTGCTTGAGGTTCACTCTCTCCTCCCTCTGCACCTCTCACCACTCGTGCTCTCTCTAAATAAAATCTTTAAAAAGAAGAAGTGTGGGAAAATGTACATCTGAAGTAAACGATCCTATTAGTTTCCTCCGAAAACCCTAGGAAATGTTCCTTTTGAAGCTCTACATCTCAGGTATTAAAAATGTCGTGAATTTTTGTCTGTATGTCTGTCCTCTTAATTTCTACCTAGTAACACAGTCCATCTGACTCTATGGTAGAGAATCATTTATTTGCGGCGCCAGCTTTCTTAACATTTGCCTGAGTTCTACCACTTCAGTTCCTGTAGGAAATAAATCAGGGAACTTATCTGTGTCTCCACCTACTGTGTTTAAAAACTCTTAAGATAGTTTAAATTTTGAGGAGGAAAGAAAAAATCTATACCAAAATTTGAAAATGTGAGTGTCTTGCTGGAAACAATAGCAGCACAAGAGTGTTCCAGAAAAGGGACCTGCCCAGGCACACCGTGAGAGGAAAGGGGGGAGCCCACCAGCAGCCAGCCCTGGTTCGGCACCTATCTTCCAGGGCTGGCTGCACGCACGGCTGGTGCCGTGTGACCGTGTTATGCTTGGCAGACCTGCCTGTTTGTATAGTGCCTTTAGCAGTGCGGTGGGAAGCGACGGATAAGAGGAGAAAAATAGGTTTTATCCAATGAGAGAACTTTGCCCCTTGGAAAGGCACCAGACAGCTGTTAAAAGTTTTCTCCCCCTGCTGCTTCAGGCTGTTCTCTACAGGTTGCACCTTTCCTTTTAAACAAATCAGAGGGTTGACTCATGTGAGGGAAGAAAGACGTGGCACATGGGAAGACTAAACCAGGCTTTCATTTTCAGCAAGCTGAGAAAACTAAGCTACATATGTAAAGGAAGTCTGATTTTTATTTATATATATATATAAAAAAAAGGCGATTTCATAGGTGTCATCCTATCCCCTTGCTGATTCATCTAAGAGTCAGTTTATAACACGGATGGGGAAAGATCCTGTATTTAATGTCAGAGGCAGAAAGGCCAGGGATGCAAATATACAGGTACATTTGTCTCTTTCTCTATTTTGTTTTTGCAATTAAAAACCAGCTTTATTGTTGTTATATCTGAACCTTGAATATTCTATGTTTAAAAGGTTAAAAAAAAATCTCAAGTTTCCTTTTTATTGTTCAGTGTCTAATAAAGCAATTATGTTTTCTAGCATTTGAAGAAATGAATTTCCTATCTGCAAATATCCATTCAAAATTTTATTTAGTACCAGCAAATGAATTTTAACCTCTGGACCTAAAAATGTAATAGTAAGCTCCCCAGCTTCAATGAAGGTTGGATTCTGTCTACCCTAACTGGGTAGTAATTTAAAGATGACAATTAAGCCAACAATTTTGGATCATTTACTTTCTAAGTTAAATAGTTTTAAGATGAATTTAATCTTGCGAGACATTTAACAAAATATGGCTGTAGCTCTTTCTCTTTTTTAAAGTTTCCTTTCTTTTAGAGGAATTTCTATACGAGAAAAAGGAAAACACTATTGAACATAGTAAGTGGCTTGGGATTTGGACAACTTCATTTTAAAAGAGAATGTTGGCTCCATGGAAAAGAAAGCTGAACGCCGGCTGAAAAGAGTAATTGAGAAATGTTAGAAATCGATTGCCTCTCAGGGTTTCAGAGAAACACAGCCTGTTTACAGTTAATGGAAAATGAGTGATGTTTTGTCATACGCCCTTGGTTAAGTGTAGTCAAAATTTGGGAACTTAGAGTCAGGAGGCCCAGATTGTACACCTGTCTCTGCTGCTCTCTTCTGGAATCAAAAAGCTGAAGGGATAGAATTAAAGATATCCCTGGTAATTTAGGGGTGGTGACAAAGTAACAGTTTGTTATCCAATAAGAGGAAGGCCACACAGTGAACAGATGTTGGGAAGAAAATAAAACTGTGAATTTAATATAATTGAGGCCTCTACAAGCTAGTGGTGCATAAAATGAGATTTTCCCAAAGTTTCCCAAAGATTTTTAATGAATTAGGAAAGCCTTACTTAAAACAAAACAAATGACAACAAAATGTTACCCATATTGCGCAAGGGCCTAAATGGGAAGCTAGCGTGAGATGCCGTGAGGGAATTCTTCCATTATTTTTCAGTCCCATTTGGTAAGACTATCACAGTCTAACACTATATAAACCAAAAGGGAGTTTAGGATACTATTTTTTAATTAAATTTTTAATTTTAATTCCAGTATAGTTAACATACAGTGTTATATTAGTTTCAGGTGTACAATATAGTGATTCAACAATTCTATAACTTACTCAGTGTTCATCATGGTAAGTGTGCTCTTAATTCGCACCACCTATTTCACCCATTCCCCTACCCACCCTCTGGTAACCATCTGTTTGTTCTCTACAGTTAAGAGTCTGTTTTTTTATTTATTTCTATCTTTTTTTCCTTTGTTCATTTGTTTTGTTTCTTAAATTCCACATAGGGGTGAAATCATATGGTATGTCTTTCTCTGATTTATTCTGCTTAGCATTATACTCTGTAGCTCCATCCATGTTGTTGTAAATGGAAAGATTTCATTCTTTATTATGGTTGAATAGTATTCCATTGTTTGTATGTATGTGTGTGTATATATATATATATATATATATATAAAATGGAAGCACCCCAAGTGTCCATCAATAGATGAACGGATAAAGAAGATATGTGTATATATATGAATATATATCTATATCTATATCTATATCTATCTATCTATCTATCTATCTATCTATCTATCTATCTATCTATATATCTTCTTAACCCAGGTGGATATGCCAGGACCCATGGTTGGTCCGTGGCAGCATATTTGATAAGACAGTGTTTCCAGCAGACCTGGAATCAAAAGAACTTTGTAACTTTTCAATGTCTTTTATAGTGTTAGAAAGTTTAATAATTTGGTGGAAATAAATAAGGACTGTTATACATATCCACACTCACCTGGTGAGTGTAGGAGATTTTATCTGATAGCAGAGAAGAGAGACAATGAGGGGCATTGGGGTGGGAAACGTTTAAGCTTTACCTTTGATTTACTCTAGAGAAAAGCCCATATGAGGAGTTGTACACGATGGGGCTTCTTGTTCAGACAAAGATTTGAAATATTATAGAAAGGGAGAGATTTCATTATTTTACATTTGGTGGTGGTAGTTGAAAAATTACTTGACATTAAAACAACGTTAATGTTGACATTTTATAGTGGGTTGGTTAAATGAAATAGCTAGTTGATTAATCCATGGATAAAAGGAAAGAAAGACGTTAAATTTTTCTAAAGATCTAAATTCCTAAAATTGAATTGAAGAGGGGGGAGATGTTTACTCAGGGATTATTTGAGATTTAACAATTCTTAGTCAAGTTTTTACAGGCTATGAGGGCCAATAAATCGGAACAAGGAGGTTAGCTTAGTTGATTTGATATTTCATTTGACTTATATGCATCCATAGTATAATCAAATTATGGAATTAAAAGAGTGCCATAACAACCCCTTTTTGCTCCCTACCAAAGAATGGAAACTTAGTTGGGAAAATCATGTGTAAATTTCGATCTTTGAAAGTAAAGCTAAAACATTTTATAGTAAAAGCAGTAAGTATTTAGGGGGAAATGGAATTTAAAAATGAAGTTCGTTTTACAAAATTAGAGGTTTAGAAGTTGTCAAAAACTGTGGCAAAATGATTTGAGAATAGTGAAACAGACATTCTTAAATATTTGAACTTCAAAAACAAGTCCTTTCCACATTTTGGCTACTGTAAATAGTGCTGCAATGAACATGGGAATGCTAATCTCTTTTCAAGACCCCGATTTCAGTTCGTTTCGATAAATTTCCAGAAGTGAGATTGCCGGATCATACGCCAGTTCTGTTTTTTCATATTTTGAGTACCCTTCATACTGTAGGTGGAAACACTCTAAAGGTCCATCAACTGATGAATGGGTTAAAAAAATGTAATATATACACACAAAAGAATATTATTCAATCTTAAAAAGGAGATCCTTCAATATGTGCCGTGTAGATGAATTTAGAGCACATTTTGATAAGTGAAGTAAGTTAGTCCAGAAGGTAAAAAAAAAAACCCTGCATACTTCCGTTTACATACATAGTCAAACTCATAAAAGCAAAGGATAAAACTGGTTGCCTGGGGCTGCAGGGAGTAGAAAGTGGGACGTCACTCATGAATACGTATACTATTTCAGTTACTCAACATGAATAAGTTCCAGAGATCTGTTGCACAACGTTATCTACAGGCTACTTAAAAATCTGTTCAAAGTATAGATCTCACAGTAACTGTTCTTACCACAATAAAAAAAAAATTTTAAAGTACTCTCTTCTCACCTTTTTTGATAAGGGAATGATTTACAAACTGAAACTCACTTTCAAGTAAACATTTGTTAACATTTTACGCTCCGGCATAGATTATAAAATTCCTCATCAACAGAGAATAAAACTACCAAGTAAATCTTTTACAATAAATCAAATATCAAAAATGAAATTTTCTGCCTTTAAAAATCTTCCTGATTCTGAGTTTTCAAGCAGGCTGCTACTGTTGGCCTGACTTCAGTTTGGTTTCCATTTCTGACCTGTGCCGTTCATCGTGGATTCTTCCATATTTTATTTCATGTGGAACTTACTGTCAAGGCCTAAAATTCAATAATGACTGAAAAAGTCCATCTGAACAAAATACAGTTTGTTCAGGGATTCAGTTTGGACACCAGAGGGCAGGAGAATCCCTGGAAGTGAAGGAATGGATCCTTGTCGTTGGGGAGTTTCCAGGCTGGCTGACGTTGTAATGATGTCATGGTAAGGCCAGGAGTTTAGGTTTGACTTTTTGTCACAGGAAGTACAGAACTCTGTCAAAACTAGAAAACAAAAGTGGCACATGGAGAGTCGTAGTGTTTATCTCCCTCGGTGATAATGTCAGCAGAAGGCCCAGTGGGAGCACAACTTAAGAAGCAACCTTGATGAGAACGTGAGTGGGAAATGTAAATGCAAAGGAGGTTTTTAAAATAATCTATTTTAAAAATTTTAAGTTCAGTGTAAAATGGTGTTCAGTGGAGATTCGGACATTTAGTAGAAAGCAAATTAAAGTAAGATGTGTGCCCCAGAATTACAAGAAAAGAAATGACAAGCACAAGAAGGTTTCAAAACTGCATTATTATTTGTGCAGAGAACAGATCGACCCCTGGGGAAACAATGTGGGGTTCTGTTTGGTTATTCACTTTGATCTCATTGAAGGTAGAGTGGTGCAGAGATTTAAGAGCATTTGATTTGGAGTCAAGTAGAGTTAAATTTAATCCGTGTCTTACCACTTCAGAACAACAAGAAAGAACCCTACCTTTAACCAAAAGTGTAAAGCAAAAATAAACAACTTCTGATGGTAACTAGGATTGTCATTTTTATGTCTCTAAATTCTATAAAAAGGACATAATCTTCCTGATCAAAGAGAGTGCTGTTCTGCTGGAGTTTTTCTGGAGTCTCTTTCTGTCTCCATTAGCAATACTGGCCCGAGCTCGGGCTATGAATAAAAGTTTACAGATCTTTCTCGACTTACAGTGGGGTTACGTCCCAGTAGACCCATTCTAAGTTGAAAATATCGTAGGTCGAAAGTGCATTCACTACACCTAACTGGTCAACATGATAGCTTAGCCTAGCCAAACTTAACCATGCTAGGAACACTTACATTATTAGTCTATAGTTGGGCAAACTCCTCTAACACAAAGCCTGTTTTATAATAAACTGTTGAGTATCTCATGTAATGTGTTGAATACTGTACTAAAGTGAAAAGTACAATGATTTTAAGTGCATGGATTGTTTACCCTTGTGATGGTGTGGCCGACTAACAGCTACAGCTTGGTACCCTGCCCAGCTTCACCAGATTCTCGTACTACATATAACTAGCCCAGGAAAAGATCAAATTCAAAATTCTAGGTACAGTTCCTACTGGCTATGTATTGCTTTCTCACCATCATAAAGTCAAAAAATCAGAAGTCAAAACTTCATCAGTTGGGGACCATCTCTAATAACAAGGCATAATTATCAAACCTTAGCTACAGATTTGAATGTGCTTACACATGTAAGAAAACATGGGAATTTCTTGAGAAATACTGATGTTTAGAAAGGATAAAGGAATAACTGTTAAATGACACTTTCTTATGCCTGATATTTTTCCTTTTCTAAATTTTTAAAAAGAAAAAAAAGGCTAAGTATCTCTGTGATAGTGTGGATCCAGTCTATTCCCTGGATAATTTCAAACTCTAAGAAAATATGTACAGTGTAAACACTGTATATTTTGAGTACTAAGGAGCAAAAACTGGTGTGTTTACTGTGATGAGGCGCTTCTTTTCTCATTGACGAAAAACTCTCCTCACTGACTCTTATGCATGACTCTTGGTAGGGAAAGGTCACCTATTCACATTTCAGAGAAGTGGCTGTGTTCTTATGAGGAGAGTACTGTGACACGTGATTTGTCTTTTTTTTTAAGATTTTATTTATTTATGAGAGAGAGAGAGAGGCAGCAGGGAGGAGCAAGGGACAAGCAGATTCCACACTGAGCGCAGAGTCTGACGGACCGCTCAATCTCACAACCCTGAGATCATGACCTGAGCCAAAACCAAGAGTCAGATGCTTAACGGACTGTGACACCCAGGAACCCCGACACGTGATTCATCTTTAAGCCTCCCATGGCACTTCACAGCTCTTCAGGCAGGAGGAGGGAAATGGTGACAAGCCCCTCGGTGGCACCTCTAACCTACACTGTATTTGGAAAAAAGTAGGCAATCTGGAGGCATTGGCATGTGATCATTTCATGATCAGTTTCAATTTTTTAGTACAAGAATCAGCTACTACATATATGCATGTAAATTGTTTTCTGTAGGGGCGCCTGCACGGCTCAGCTGGTCAAGGGTCCCACTCTTGATTTTGGCTCAGGTCACGATCTCAGGGTCGTGAGATCGAGCCCTGCATGGAGCCTGCTTATGATTCTCTCCCTCTCCTTCTGCCCCTCCCCCCTAAAAAAACCCAATTTTCTGCAGTTAAAATGTAGATGGTTTCAGTCCCAAATTCTCCAGTAACGTCTAGATGACGGAAAATATTTTTTTTTTTAATGGCCTCAATGGTCATAGTATTTTTAAAAATAAACTCATGTAGAAGCAGCTCCAAATGTGATAGTCCATGATACTTAACCCCATAATCCTAGTATGGTGAAATTTCCCCAACTAGAGTTCCCTCTGAATTTTAACTATCCTCCTCAAAAAAGCCCCAAATATATATAATGTAAGTTGAAATTCTACGTATATTCATTATATATATATGTACACTACAGTTCAGTATACACATATAGAATACATATTCAGTAAAAGGTATTCTATCAAAGGGGAGAATAAACATAAATTAACATAAAATAATTTTAACATAGATAATAGTACAAAGACTAAAGGCTTGGATTCTGCTTGGACTCTGCTGCCAGAGTATCTGGATTTAAAACGCAGGTGCACCACTCACTAGCTTTGTGACCTTGGGCAATTTACTGCACCTCTCTGTGCAGGGGATTGCTCACCTGTAAAATGGCATTAATAACAATAGCACTTGCTTCTTAGAATCATTATGAAGCTAAGATTTGTAAAACCTTTAGAAGATTACCTGCACGCCCTAACCTACACCTTACGTTACTGTTAAATAAATAAATAAGACAAATAAGTACAACTTTGATGTTCAAAGAAAATAAAAAAGTGAATCCTGTAAAGAAGTTGTGGTATATATACAATGGAATACTACTCAGCCATCAAAAAGAATGAAATCTTGCCATTCACAAGGACATGGATACAACTAGAGGGTATTTTGCTAAACGAAATAGGTTAATCAGAGAAAGACAAATACCATATGATTTCACTCATATGTGGAATTCAAGAAACAAAACAGATGAACAAAGGGGAGGGGAAGGAAAAATAAAATAAGATGAAAACAGAGAGGGAAGCAAACCATAAGAGACTCTTAACTATAGGAAACAAACTGAGGGTTGCTGGAGGGGAGGTAGGTGGGGGGATGGGGTAACTGGGTGATGTGCATTAAGGGCACTTAAGGTAATGCGGAGAAGGTGTTGTATACAACTGATGAATCACAAAATTCTACCTTTGAAACTAATAATACAGTATATGTTAATAAAATTGAATTTAAATAAAAAAATCTTTAAAAAGTGAATCCTGAAAATCATATTATTGGCATTTTTTTTTCCATGAAAGTGTGATCACCTTATAATCAGTCCAGAAAACATACTTGAAACATATTTCTATTGAGGAGTTACGAAAGGGAAAATAGACATTGTTGTAAAGTGTGTTTCCCACATTTAATTAGGTTATGTAACAGGAAGATGAAAAGAGAATTCAGAAAGCCTGGCTACCAACTGTTTCCTGTTTAAGAACAAACATATGAAAAGAAAAAAATCAGTAGAATTGGATGGATTAAGTTAATAATTTTTCTCAGACATTTTGATGATTACTTTAGACCTCCTGGTAGAAATATTCATATTGAAACTTAAGTGAAAAAAAAGGCATTTATTAGGTCAATTAGCCCATCCTAAAATATTTAAATAACTTAAGCTGTTTTAATCACATCAAGAAAACAAAACAACACAAAAACTTTCTATTTAAAATGCAAATACAGATTTTACACAGCAAAGTGTTTTTTTTTTTAACAGATGCAACATAATAAGGAAATAAATGAACCATTGTAACTGATGTAGTCATTGAAAAGTAGAAATGAGGACCTGAAGACTCTAGTTATATACAGAGCTGTACGTGGGAAATAAATATTTATTTGGCATTTTCATTTAACTTGGAATATTTGTCATTCTAGATATCAAATCATCTTGATGATTCTGTAGACTTACTGAAGATTGGCACTATATTTTCAGCAGAGCCTGCTCCTTATTATATAATCCATTGTTTCCTGTTAGTACTTAAAGCTCTTACTGAGAAGAAAAAAAAATGTCAAGTTCCAGGGAAGTATGGAAATGCTAATACATCACCGTGAATAAATAATAGGTATTTTAAAAACCACAGTATATGTTGCTGTGGTAAATAGCATAGTTTATTGTAATAGAATTAAGAAGAGGATATGGGCTTCAGAAAATAATTTGATTATGAAATTGGATACATACTGTGCCAGGTCGGGGATAAGGAATTCTTCCATCATACTGCACCCAACGATGGTCTGCACTTTCCTTATGAGCATATGGACCATTGAAAACTGCTCTGACGTCAGCCATGCTGTACACACAAACAGCTGAGCCTTTGAAGATGGAGCTGTAAAAAAGCAACATGATCCAATCATTCCCCGTACAACAGTCACTGTATACTTATTTATTGAGCACATATTATAACCAGGTGTGTGGACAAACTTGGGCAGCACATTCCATCCGATAGGTGCTGCAGACGAAATGTGTGGATGTCCTTAAGGAGCTTATAACCAAGTAATCCTGAAAAAGGTGTGATAGCAGTTACATTACAGATAATTACAGTAACAAGCGAAGCAAGCATGCAGATGGGTCCCCAGTACAGAGCTGTCTGGTAAGTTTTCAGAGAGTAGGTGGTGTCTACATTGACACCTGATGGATACATGGGAAATACCTAGAAAAACTGAAGGACAGAAGGAAATATGCAGAAAAGAGTATCAAATTTATATACATACTTTTGAATTTTATTTAAAGTTCTTACAGCATAGTGCCTTCTAAAGAACTTATAAAAAAGTTACATTACCTATTTTTTTATAGAGGAACACTTTAGGTATATAAATAATAAATATCTCATTTAGGTTTTCTTTTTTTTTTTTAAGATTTTATTTATTTATTTGACAGTGAGAGATAGCAAGAGTAGGAACACAAGCAGGGGGAATGGGAGAGAGAGAAGCAGTCTTTCCACTGAGCAGGGAGCGTGATGTGGGGCTCGATCCCAGGACCCTGGGATCATGACCTAAGCTGAAGGCAGACGCTTAACAACTGAGCCACCCAGGCACCCCTCATTTAGGTTTTCTTAAAGTGAGTGAATGTTCATAAACATTGGCTATTAATAATTTCCTCAATTTTTATTAACTCAAAAAAAATGTTGAAATTCTTTTGTGCTTCTCCCCAAATTTTCAAATTTCTTCTTGAATTTATGTATGTAACCTATGTGATACTTAAAATTAATCTTAATTACACAGGACTGGAGGACACATAATCAAGAAGCAGAAAAGTGCCATGGGAATTTCACAAGTTTTTGCAAATTAGTGGTGAAAATTGTTAACACTATCATCAGATGTTTCATTTTTTTTTTATTTCTGGAAAATAAAAGACATTTTCTCTGCATCTAAAATTTTCAGTGATTTTTGTTCATAAAAACGAGATCACCCTTTATGATCTAAGAGACATATCATCTCAGCACTACACAAGTGAGCCAAGGATTCTCTAGCATGGGAAACTGAATCATTAATATTCTTGGAATGAGGGGAGCCTGGGTGGCACAGTCAGTTGGGTCTGCCTTAGGCTCAAGTCATGGTCCCAGAGTCCCGGCGTCCCAGGATCCAGCCCCACATCGAGCTCCCCGCTCAGCGGGGAGTCTGCTTCTCACCCTGCTCTCTTGCTCTCTCTCACTTTCTCTCTCAAATAAATAAATAAAATCTTAAAAAAATATAATCTTGGAATGACATTAATGGGAAGCAACGGGAGCTGATGACAAACAGGCAGCTGGAAGAAAACTCTGCTAAGAAGGGAGGTGATGCCCCCATAAAGATCACATCCTCTGCCTAGGATATTTTAAAGGAATGATACATCACGCTTTATGGTGTTTCTATTGTTGCAGATTAATTACATCTTCTTATTGGACAAAGGATGTGACACTGCTTCCCAGTATTACCTCAGTCCTTGGGGCGGCATTAAAAATAGAATAAATAAAGTACACCAAGAGCAAAGAGTTGACTTGTAACTTCACACTCTGGGTGGGCAGAGTACTTGGTAGGAGAAAAAAACATAACTATCTTGGGGCTGTATTTCCCTGGCACATGTCTATGCCTTGTGTTGGAACACACAGTGACTTCAAAGACAGTTCTGTGAATGGAAAGATGCCAAGAGAACTAGCTCTGAGATTTAACTTGAGTAACTACAGGCACTTGCTTTTCTTGCATCTTTTTAGTTAAGATATAAATTACCCGAAAAATGGGGTCCAAATAGCAGCATTCTTAGGGTATCTTCTTTATTTTCACTGTAAATATTCACATTCTCTATCTTACAATGAACCAAGGAGCATTTTGTTTTCTGATATCATCCGAACCACACTATTGGTACAAGGTGTAAGGTGAACTGAATGAAGGTAATGCCACATAAAAGAAATTATAATTTGCCTACAGATTACTTTAATAATTTATTCAAAAGGAGGCAGTAAGACCATTTCTCTAATAGCAATACCAATACTGCCAATTCTTCCAATACTAATATCAATATAAACAACGGTGATAGCAGAGCTGTGGAAAAAGTAAAAAAGTAGTTCAAAGAAGGCGTTGCAGGGAGTAATATGTAACAGGAATAAAGCTGTCCCATGTTCAAATGTAAGTTTCTGAATTAAATGAAATTAATATTAGATAAAATTATGTAAGGTCCATATATTCTTTGAGAAAGCTTCATAGATGATAGGACAACTTTTAAGGAAGTCATGGAGTCTCGGTGACAAGTACAGGACACTATTACACAGAATGAAGACAAAATACAGGGGTGAAAATTAAGAAAACACCTTTGGTGCTAGTCCCATTTTTACTACAACTTGGCCCATCTTCTTGGCGCAAGTCATACAAACCTCCTTTGCTTAAGTTAGCAGAGCAATAATGATATGCTGGTAACAGCCAAACTCCCATCTTTGTAGGGTAATGGAAGGGTATCTAAGATTGTACATGATGACATTTTAGAAGTCAAGAGCGTCGCATCTTATGACTGCAACCTAAGCAATGACTAAGGCATGTATTTCTTTCATACTACTTCTATGTCATGCAGCTTAACCTATTTATTATGGTGAGTATATGCATACACCTTTGCATCCTGTAACTTTAGTCTGGGAATTTAACTCACAGAAGTACTTGCTTACTTGCTCACACAGAGAAATGGCCATATGTACAAGGTTAGTCGCTGAAGCATTATGCGTACCACCAAAGACCTGGAAACAATGGAGATGTTATGTATAGGAAACTGGCTAAATGAATTGTGGTAATTGATATAGGAGTACTCTGCTGGCATAAAAAGAACAAAGGACATTTTATGTCTTGATATTAAAAGAGTTCTAGGAAACACTATGTGAAAAAATAAAATGAAAAACGGGTATTTTTTTTTTCACACAAAAGGAAGGGACAAAAAAACATATATTTCTTCTATAGAAGAATTACAAGTGTTGTTTTTGTTTTGTTTTGTTTTGTTTGTTTTTTAACTTACCTGGTTGTGGTAAAGACTCCATAGACTACAGGATTTCTTTCATCTCTTGTGGAGAGTAAGTAAATATCCTCTATTAATGGGAAAAAATAACAATTCAATATATTTTTATATTTCGGTATTACATATTTGCCTTTTCTTTAAGAAATACAGTAGTTCTGAGACACTAATAGTATATAAAATTAACAGTGAAAGTCGTTAATTATGACATAAGAAATTAAGGGTAAAAGACTGGTTTTCTCACGAGTCATGTGACACTGAACTGGATATCTAACCTTTCAGGTGTCTACTTCAATCACCTGTAAATGGGATGATTCACTTGATAATCTCCATGACTATTTCCAGTCAGAGGTATGTGATTTCTTACAGAATAGAAATTAAAAACATAGGGTGTTTTTACCTTCCAATGTAAAAAAAGTCTTGTCCTACAATTGTGTCAACTTACTAATAATTCAATTATCTATTTGCTAACAATATAAAAATAGCTACACAATTAATTACTTGTGCAGTATTACTTGTGTAACTTGCTCAGTATTTTGTAACTACTTGAGCAGTATTGACACCAAAGTATGTGTAAATGATATTCATTAAAAGATTATTTAAGATGTGGGCATGCTTATATACAACATGAGGAATCACCCATGAATACTGAATATATACTTTAAATACCGTATGGCAAAATCATTTAATGATAAAATCATTTTTACATTGCAAGGCAAAAACAAATTCGAAAGATAAGATTTGATGATGCTAACCTCATATTTAACTGAAAAAAATCCTTCTCGAATTAGCTTTGAGGGGGTAAAGAGGGGAAATGAAAGAGAATAATCCGTCTAACACTTTTCTGAGTATTCTTTTTCTTAACAAGTCAGAGGGAGTGAGTTCACCCAATCTCTCGTGCTCTCCAGCAGAGGGCAGTCTCGGAATAAAGAACCCAAGTTCTTGCTACCTATAGACAGTTACGCATGTTTAGAGTTAATTTCCAATTTGCATACTTTGTTTAGAATTTGGGAGAAATTTTTTGAAAGATAATTGTCAAATTATTGGAAATCTGTTATAATGGATAAGACACTGTCATATAAAATTCATATTCACCTCTTACATCAATTAGACACATTGTTGCACATGATTTGACTTACGTTAATTTTGTTTCAATAATTAAAACAATGGTAAAACTTAAAAAAAAGTAAAAGGCCACATGGAGAGTGGATGGGTTCTTGCTAGTAGCTTTTTGTCTCTTGCTGCAGCTTTGTTTCCTCATAACTATGAGGATGCTTACAAAGAGACGAATTGCTTCATTACAATGTGCTCTGAAACCTAGAGCACCTCCATGTTCTTTGTGTGTGTGAATTTAGTAATAACACTCCTGCAAGCTGTCCTGGGTATACTGGGGGCTAAAATAAAACAAATGCTGAATTTATTAGGCAGTAAGTAATTTTTAAGAAAAAAAGGAGCATGCGACTTACGAAGCTCATCAAAATGAGTATCTGCCCCATCATTTCCAGGAATGGAGCAAATCAATCTGGCTTTAAGAAAAGTCGTCCATTTGTTTATCAGGCTGCGTTGTCCTCCTACATCATTCTGGGGAAAAAAAAAAAAAAAGGAAAATAACAAAGATAAAGATTTAACGCAATTGTTTACAAAGACAGGAAACCTACATGTTTAAGGCCTTGAACTTTCAAATAAGGGAAAAGGCAGTTTGGTCCCTTAAGATTACATGCTTTTCTAATGCTTGAATGAACGCAATGTCTACAACATGGCTCTACTTAATGAGTAGATGCAGGCAGGGCTATCCAGTAAATGAGTGAGGCCTGGAATCAAATCTCACCTCTGTCACTTTTTTTTTTTAAGATTTTATTTATTTATTTGAGAGAGAGAATGAGAGACAGAGAGCACGAGAGGGAAGAGGGTCAGACGGAGAAGCAGACTCCCCGCCGAGCAGGGAGCCCGATGCGGGACTCGATCCCGGGACTCCAGGATCATGACCTGAGCCGAAGGCAGTCGCTTAACCAACTGAGCCACCCAGGTGCCCAACACCTCTGTCACTTTTTGCTCCATGGCCTACAAAATGCTATTTAACTCTCCAAGTCCCTGTTTCCTCATTGAAAAAAATACCACTAATGCCTTGAAATTGATTATTTTGATAATTAAATGGAAAAATTTGTGTGCAGTGCTTAGCACAGGGGCAGACAACTTACGTTCAATAAATACTAGCACTGACTTGTATATTATACACATGATGAAGATCGTGATTTACAGCCTTTAGAAATATGCTATAGACTTAAAAAAAAAAAAAAACAGTCTTTTTCCAAAATTAGTGCCCTACTAATTAAGCATTAAGGCAACATAAACATACATATAAAACCAATCTTGTTTTAAATGCTAATTGATGTTTTTCCATACTTTATTTGACTCTGAAATATTTCACTAAAATGTTCTTTAGACACTTACCAAAACACAGGCATTTAAATCAATTCAGTAAAATAAATTCAAAAACTCACCGTAAAAAGATCTGTTTCTTATTTTTAATTTAATATGTCCCTGTGAACACTAAATTCATACAATTTGTTATCTGACTGGACTAGATCAGCTATGTTTGTAATAAGTAAGATGAGATTGTTTCATGGCATAAATACTATAAGTACTTAAACCAAAATTTCAAAAATTACTTTTGGAGTTACTATTTCCATTAATGTACTTACATCTAAATGTAAATTATATGAAAATTTTTATCCTTCATGCAATCTATGTTTTATAAAATTAATAAAGAGTTCACTATCAAATACTAACTCTGAATATTTAGGAACTGTATTCCCTGTGCTTCTTTTATCTCTGAAAATTAAATGAAATTAGAGAAAGGTATCTAAATGACTTCTCCAAACGGGAATTCAAAGTCAGAGAAATAGCTGCTATTCTTCAAGAAAGGGGGGAGGAAGAAAGGGAAGGGGATGCAAGACAGAGATCCCTTTGAGTATTATCTTGAGTGATATGGAAACCCAAATTCCAGATGATATAATCTTAGTAACAGAGCAAAATATCAGAAGGCTATAGATTTGTAGGAAAGCTCAGAAGGCAATGAGGTCCCTGAGACCAGGGACTGGAGCCATCTTTATAGCCTTAGCACCTAGCACCAGGGGAGTACCAGGGCACCCAGAGTGATGAATCCCATTTTATTTTGCTTTGCTTAAAGATTTATTTATTTATTTGAGAGACAGAGAGCATTGAGGGCAGGGACAGAGGGAGAGGGAGAGAGAGAGTCTCAAGCAGACTCCCCACTGAGCACGGACCCAGACGCAGGGCTCGATGCCACGACCCTGAGATCATGACCTGAGTCAAAATCAAGAGTCGGACGCTTAAACAACTAAGCCACACAGGCACTGGTGAATCCCATTTTATATCCCCTCTGCTAAACACGAGAATACTTTTCAGTAATAGCTCTGTATACATAAGTAATCATTTTTATTTTCTTGATTTGTTCTTTAGGTTTATAACAATGTAAAAAGAAAAAAAAATTGAAATTGAAAGACATTTACATTCAATAAAATATTTCATATATGAACTAAAATTTGCACTTGAACAAAATGTCGCACCTCACAGTTTGCACTACATCTCGCTGTTTTAAATTTTAAATGATCCAGATCAATGCGCACTTAGTCTTGGAACACATGTGTAACTGAGTTCATGTGTGCTGGCAGATACAGAATATAAACTTCATGATAAGTACAGCAATTGTTTGGAAACTGGACCAACAAAAGACCTTTCTGGCAATAGTATTTTGACACTGATACTGTTTAGAATTGCTGACACATGGTGATAATACAAAGCAAAAAAAACATTTAGTTGATTTTCTCATAATTTTTCATTCTTCCCAGAAAATGCACTCCCTATTCCTTTCATCCAACACCTACTGTATGTATGTCACTAATGCTCTGCTTATCAGGTGTTTAATTAGTACATTTTTGATTATTAGTAACTAAAAAAACAAGATAAAATTGATAAATGCCCTTTGAAAGTATAGCTAAAGGCCAAAGAATTTAAGTCTCCTCTGAAATGTCTTTGTAGTGGAAATAATGAGGACAGGCATTGCTGTAGAGTTAGATTCAATATTATTCTTAAAACGAGAGGTGAGTTCAAACATGCAGAGACTGGAATACTCAGGAAATATTCTAGGTGCTAGAAATTAGGGGGAAAGGACAACAGGTGGAACACTTCAGAACATGTATGGAGAACCAGGACAAATTTGGTTTAGATGAAGACTGGGATAAGTGAAAATAGTGGAGGAAAATGTTATAAAAGGAAATTTGAGTACAATCCAGGAAGGCTTTATTATCAGACCAAAGCATTTATATGTCATTTAGTAATACGTTATTTAGTATAAAGAATTACTACAAAGACGTGAAAGAAAATGAATACATGATATCTTTCATATACTAACCCTCTAGAAACAAATGTGTCTATAGTTGCTATAGAATTTATGTTTTGTATGTGGTGCTTCTATTGTTGCAGTATCATTGCTCAATAATAAAAATAATCAATATTTCAGCTAGCTATTGGATGATTAATGATGGCTGCAGCTGTGAAGACAGATTTATCTAGACATGACCTTTATTTTTACTGCTAACATCCTCAGATCATTCAATAAATATAAATCCAGATGTTAATATGAATAGGCAAAAACACGGATACTTCCTTCTATTGATGATGAACTCTGTGCTAATGTTTAGTAGGATTCCAGTGAGAAAATATGTTATCTGGGATCACTCAGAAAGAAAGAGATTTTTAAATAAATTAAAAAATAAAAAGTAAGATATCTTCTCATCTTTCTCATGAACCCTGATTCACATATGTGTTCTTTTATATTATTATAGCAGAGCCTACTTGTACTAAGCCAAGCTCTAGTTAAAACCTTTCAATCTTAATGCACTCTTACATATTTATAATATTTTAAATTTTTCATTGCCCATATTCACATATTTTGAGTCAGCAATGAATACTAAAAATAATGTTGATTCAATATACATGAGGAAATACATCAGCTATTGTGAATTTAATGCCAGGAACTATGTTTGGTTTACTGCTTTACTCCTAGCAGTGTAGGTGCTTAAATTATTTTGTGAATTGAATAAACAGATATATCAAATATTTGCTCCACGACATTCCTTTAACAGGTGTATACATCACTACTTCATAAAAATTAGCAATCACATTCCCTTTTAAACATTTTATGAGAAAAAATAACAATAAATGTCCCTTTTCAAACAGCATCCCCCTTTCTATTTGTGATTATCATCCATATTCAAGACAAACCATGAAACAATTCTAACTATTCTACTAGGTTCAAATTTGTTGGACAGGAAAGAGACTTACACTGTAGTCTGCTCATATATATATATATATATATATATATATATATATATATATATATATATATATATATATATATTAACCTGACAAATGGAAATTATAATCCTTTGAACAAAAGAATCCTTAAATGTTCTTGCGAATCCATCAAGCAGCCTTTCCTGGCCCCTCAAGGAATAAAAAGATAAAAAACAAGCAAAAAAAAAAAAAAATCCAGGTCAAAGATGAAAGCCACCTGCTGTCAGCAGGGAAAAGAGTATAATTTCTGGGATAATGGTTCTCAGGGATGGATTATAAGCATTTAATGACTGGATAGTAACTCTTACAGACATCCAGAAGCATGACCTGGCATGGCAAAGTTCAATTCACAAGAAGTTGTATTTCTCCTGTAGGTAAGTGTCAGTTGACTGACTGTTGACTGGCTCTCAGTCCCTGGATTTGTTTGCAAATCCACAAAATCCCCCCTGAGAACTTTAAGCCCAGAGGAGGGCTGAAAGGGAGATAACCATATTTGTACTAAATTGTCACCTCCTTGCTTATTTTTGTGAAGTTCTAAGGAACACAACTATCTCACTAACACAACAGATTTATTATTGAGATGTCAGAATCAGCAGCTTTTAGTCACCGGTCACTTCTATGCCTCCACTCTATCACAGCTTCTTTGTGGTCAGATTGCCAAAAGCCTTGACATTCTCTACACAAAGAAGCAGATGAAAGTAACAAAGAAATTAAATGTAAATAAGCCAGACTGTGTGGGTTCCATCTGGGTGGTGAACGCACAGGATGACTGTTTTTTTATTCTCTGTAGCTTTGTATATGTTTGTGATAGTTTTTAAATTTTAAAAACAGAAAAGACAAAAGACGAAACAAAGCACAATTTAGAATCTTTCAGCAGCTTTAAAATAAACTCTCTCTGAGTCAGGTGGTTGAGTGATGGCTGCATATTATGAAATAGTATGATTTCCACTCATAGGCTTCTAATGGGTAGATGAGTTGGAAGGTAGGCTAATGGGGATTCCATTTTGCTTCTACTGTCCCAGCAGATTCAAGTCCTTATAAATCTTACATAGACATGTAGAGTAGCTACAAACTGTCACACATGAACTTTTATTGATTATGTCTTTTGACCTTTGGGTCACTATGCTGGATTCATCTGCTAAACACAATTTTATCTGTACACATCGTCCTCTTCGAGGATCTCTTAGCACTTCATAAATACGGTCCTTTTCACCTATATCTTGGGAAACAGAAGCTCTTGGAAAATATAAGAATTGACTTTCAGAGCTCCTATGCTCTTAACGCCTGAAGACTTGATAAATCAACAAATCACCAAGACATCTTTGAACATGTTGTATTCCATTGAAATATGGATTTAAGTTTAAGGTGAAAGACACCAGGCTTTTTGAATCAACAAACACTGAAGACTGACACATCTTAAGCACTTAGAAAAAAAGAAAAAGAAAAAAAAAAAGGTTTGATGCAGGAGTCAGACTGGTTCATAAATTCTTCTTTGCTTAAAATTAGTTCTTTTGCCTAATGCTATTCTGCATCCTCATGCAGGCAAAGGAATGGAATTCCCTGAAACACTGTGAAAACTATCATCTGTGCATCTTTTATGCATACTTCTCCCCAGTTCTAGCCATTAATGACATTTAACCTCAGAGATTTTAGTTTGAATTAATACAACCTACTTCTTTTGAACTGTAATCTAAACACTACAGTATTGTAAACCAATAAACATATTTTTTTCCATAACTGAAACTGAGGTAAACACACAGGCTTCTCATTGACCCTTTTTACACAGTCAGTATAAGATTAGGGCAATTTAATACTTTGGTGTTTTCAATGTAATGCCTGTTGTATTTCAATACATCATTCATATTCTTTATCTGATCTGTCATTTATGGTAACAGCTGTCCCTTGTGGGTTTTAAACAGTCTCGTGCTGAGATATGCCTCTGAATCGCTGAAGACCCATTACACCAGGAAATGCTGGAGATAGGACCCCAGCAACTGACCTTTCAGAGCAACTGTCCAACGTACTTCTCCCTGTGCTGCCTCAAGCTTCACACAGTTATTTCTAGGGATGGATTTTAGAATCTTTGTAAACTTAATACTGATGGTCTGTATGGGGCTGTATAAGCAAATAAAAATGATAAGGCTAATCCAAACACAGAATGGCCTATTTAGAAGCTGGAAACTATGATCATGATGTGATAGAAACAAAAAGTAAAATCTGGAATAAGAAGTTCCAAGAGCCTCACTAGGAAAGCATGCCATATACACTAAAATACAGTGTTATACTGAGAGCAAGAGCTTAAATGGGGACATTTTTAATACATTAAATAAACTAATGGAAGACAGTGAAGTTACATGGACTGAATCAAATGAGAGAACTATGTTGTTGTGCTTTCCATTTTAGCCTGGATCTTCCTTTGCAATGTGTTGTAATCATGTTTCATCTAACTGTTTCATTGAGATGAAAAAAAAAATAGTAATAAGGTTATGACCACTAAGAAATAAAAACAAAATAAGAAAATAAGGAGTCTTCTACTTCATCTACAAATAATCTTGAAGTCCCTTAATGGTAAAAGAAACAAAACTATGCAAACTCAAACATCTCAGACAAAGGGGAGAGGAGAACAAAATAAACAGAAAAACTTGTGTGGCAGGTGTTAGGCACAGTGATTTTTAAGGGATCTATTCTGAAGAGGCTTTCAAGACAACCAATATTTTTTTTTCCCTAAAAGGGACTCTCATGTTAGAGATGACTGTTTTCGATTTGCTATTGGAGAATCAAAATGGATAACATGTTTTTCTAACTACTCCAAAAACTTGTAAAAATTACTGGAAACACAGGACCTGATAATACACTATACTAAAAAGTTCAGTTTCTAAGATTTAATAGGTTAAAATTAGGTAAATCTAGGCATGGTAAGCAGTTTTTGTTTTGTTTTGTTTTTGTTTTTCAGGTAGGATCAGAGCTCAGTAAATAAAAAAAAAAAAAGAAAGAAAAAAGCTACAGCCAACAGTGTAAATCCTTGCTTAGGAATTTCGGACAGGAAAACAGATGGAAGTGAAGCAAAAGCACATCTGTAACTTGTGGCTCTAAATCTCTCATTTAGGTTGTAAGTGACACGTTGAAAGTAAGCAAAAAAAAACCCCACAACTTGGGGGAGATCAATAAATACGGAAAGTGTCATCAGCCTAAAAACACAAATCTTCAAAGGCAGTAATTGTCCAAATAGGACCATATATCAAGGTAGACAATGCAAGTGGAATCGAGGCAAAGGACTATTAATTAGACCCCCAGGCGAGTTATGTGAAAGGACCATCCAAACGGAATTCCTGGCATGGACCAAAGGAAATACTGCAGAACAAAAAAGAGAACAGGCACAACCTACAGCTGGAATTCAGAGTCGGCTAGCCTAAGGAAGCTAATGGACAATGCTTCCAAAAATGAATAGAATCCAAAAGTAATGGGAAACAGCCTTGAGGCGAAAAGTTGCAAGCCAGCCTCCCTGAAGTGACCGGTATTTCCACACTGTAACTTACAAGGGTGGGTCTTGAAGGGACACACACACACACACACGTGTGTGGTAATAAACACCACACAGACATCAATAATAGTATCTGAAAGGACTATTCAGAAGGTTTATTTAGGCTGTCTCACCTGTTCTTTCAGTTAGCATTTATTACCTCGCCATGGAGATCTGTGTAATTTACCATTTATGAGAGCCGCCCGGGGTGTAAGGTGTGCCATTTGGTGCTTGAAAATATTGACTGTACAACAGAATAAAGAACTATAAAGTCTGACAAGGCTTTAGAAATCATCTAGGCTAAGCATCTTATTTTATATATGAGAAAAATGGAGTAAGAAGTTTGACCGGCAAGTAGGGATACCACTGAAAAATAATTCATGAGTAAATGTGTTCTGCCGTATACAAAGATAAACATAACTGAGTGTGAAAGCGATTCTTTAGATGAAGGTACTTATTCTCCTGAGGCTGTCATTGAGCAATACTGTCCTATGAAATGATACTCTAATTCAGCTTCTTTACTGCTTTTAGTGTCTGTCCCTGTCCACACCTCTTGTCTAAAGTTTGCATTGTTCAAATTGTTCACAAAATCTCCACCAGACATGTCTCCAAATTCTTTTGACTATGTCCAGAAATAAGATCCACCCTCCAAGCACAAATATTGCTAAAATGAAGGCAAAATAATAACCATAATTTCAAACATTAAAACGAGTTAAGTATCATCGCTTCCCATTAACTTTTAGTAACTGACCTATCTCTAACCGACCCCTGTCCCCAATACACACACACTACCACTCTTGCACTCCCAGGCACAGTTAGTTGATTTGGCTCCAAAAGTGTGTGTGTGTGTGTGTGTGATTTCTGACATTTAACTCTCTGTTGTATGACAAGGAACTTACATTATTCACATGTCACTCTTCTACATTGTTGACTGCTTGAAAATAGAGACCCATTTAAGTCACTCTTGTTTTCCAGTACCTTCCTCAGTATCTGCCACATCCAAATTCATATATCTCATTTAAGTCTTTCATTTGCTTGGTAACATCGTCATGGGAGAGACAGGCACTCTCATTTCCTAATTTAAGAAGCTGAGCTAGGGGGTGCCTGGGTGGCTCAGTTGGTTAAGTATCTGCCCTCTGCTCAGGTCATGTTCCCAGGGTCCTGGGATCTAGCCCCGTGTCCGGCTCCCTGGTCAGTGGGGAGCCTGCTTCTCCCTCTCCCTCTGCAGGTCCCCCTGCTTGTGCTCTCTGTGTGTCAAATAAATAAATGAAATCTTGGGGCGCCTGAGTGGCTCAGTCAGTTAAGCGTCTGCCTTTGGCTCAGGTCATGATCTCAGGGTCCTGGGATCGAGCCCCACATCGGGCTCCCTGCTCAGCGGGAAGCCTGCTTCTCCCTCTCCCATTCCCCCTGCTTGTGCTCCTGCTCTGTGTCTCTCTCTGTCAAATAAATAAATAAAATCTTTAAAAAAAAAAAAAGAATACTATTTATAAAAAATAAAAATAAAAAATAAATGAAATCTTAAAAAAAACAAAAAACAAAAATAAAAAGAAGCATCAGCTGAGCTAGGAAGGCGTAGAGCAGAGATGTGTAAGCCTAGATCTACTTTCACATTGAATATTCCTATCATTTGAGCAAAAGTTATTGGTGATATCCTTACTGCCAAATTGAACACCTGATTTTTAATCATAATCTTATCTGACTTCCTTTTGGTGTGTGACATTACTAACAACTGCTTTCTTCTTGACACAGCTTTTGTCCTTTGAGATGCCACTCTCATCCAGTTCCCCACCTAACTATCAACCTATTTCTTCTCAACTGTCATTTTCCTCTGTTTTTTTTTTTTTCCTTAAATAAATATCATTGTCCCTCGGGATTGTGTCCTTGGTCATTGATCTCACACTACCTACTTACTTGGGCGATTTCACACACTTCCATGACTTCAAGAACCACCAATATATTGGTGATTTCCAAATTCATGATTCCAGACACTACTGAGCCTCAGGTTCATATTTTCAACTGGCTGTTTTGGCAACATATCCTAGAGCCAGGTCAAGTTCGACATGTCCAAGTATAAAATCTATGCCCATACACCATTTCTGGTATTTTTTTGTCTCAAATATCAGAAGATATCTCTTTGTGAATTTTCCTAATCTCTGGTTATCTTCTGGAAATCACAATTACTAAGAATATAGGAGTCCATGTCTACGGGCAAGTATTAAAGTCTCTGGGACAGGAGTAAGGAAGAACTAAAATGCATCGAGGATCCAATAGGACAGGAACCTGTTGCAGCCTTTCATATACATCATGATGTCAATATCTGCAATATCAGTCAGTCCTAAATACAAACGGGGAAGATAAGAGTTCTTAAGAATCTTGAAATTTTATGTATGTTCTAAAGGGAAACCAATCACTATCCTATTAATTTTCCATGTACTTGTTATGCTCCCATCAGAGCAAAGGTCTTTCAAGATCATTTTTTCTTTTTTAAGATTTTATTTATTTGAGAGAGAGAAAGTGAGAAAGAGAGAAAGAGAACACGAGTGGGGATGGGGGAGAGGGAAAAGCAGGCTTCGCACAGAGCAGGGAGCCTGACGCGGGGCTTGATCCCAGGACCCTGAGATCATGACCTGAGCGGAAGGCAGACGCTTAACCAACTGAGCCACCCAGGCACCCCTTCGATTTCTTTTTTTAAAAAATATTTTATTTATTTATTTGACAGAGAGAGGCAGCAAGAGAGGGAACACAAGCAGGGGGAGTGGGAGAGGGAGAAGCCCCCTTCGATTTCTTTTTTTTTTTTTAATTTTATTTATTTATTTGACAGAGAGAGACACAGCGAGAGAGGGAACACAAGCGGGGGGAGTGGGAGAGGGAGAAGCAGGCTCCCCGCAGAGCAGGGAGCCCGATGCGGGACTCGATCCCAGGACCCTGGGATCATGACCTGAGCCAAAGGCAATCGCTCAACCGACTGAGCCACCCAGGCGCCCAGCCCCCTTCGATTTCTTAAATGCTTTTCCCACCTCTGAGATTTCACATGTGCTTTTCTTTCTGCCTGGAATATTCTTCCCTATCCCTGTCATCTTTGCCCTGAAACTTCCTAAACATTTTCAATATCTGGTTCAAAAGTTACTTTTTCAGACAAATCTTCCACAGTCAATCTAAAACCCACCTATTTTCCTAACCACACCCTGTGGGTTTTTTTTCCCCATTTTAGCACTCACCACACTTTCCAATTATATATTAATCTATGTGTTTTCTTGTTTAATGCATATATCAATTATTAGGTTGCAAGCTCAGTAAATACAAGAATCACTTTTTTCTTTTTATTTTCTATAAAACTACTGTTTATTTAGCATAGTGTTGTGCACACGGTTGTTAAGTAACTGAGTACTTTGATAGTCTATATTTATACTGTAGCCACTAGCCATGTGATACTACTTACTTATTTTTATTATTTTAAGTTTTTATTTTAGTTCCAGTTAAAACTGTATGGAGGTTCCTCAAAAAGTTGAAAATAGAGCTACCATATGATCCAGCAATTGCACTACTGGGTATTTACCCCAAAGATACAAAAGTAGGGATCCGAAGGGGTACGTGCACCCCGATGTTTATAGCAGCAATGTCCACAATAGCCAAACTGTGGAAAGAGCCAAGATGTCCATCCACAGATGAATGGATAAAGAAGATGTGGTATATATATATATATATATTTATATTTATATTTATATACACACATACGATGGAATATTATGCAGCCATCAAAAGGAATGAGATCTTGCCATTTGCAACGACGTGGATGGCACTGGAGGGTTTTATGTTGAGTGAAATAAGTCAAACAGAGAAAGACATGTATCATATGATCTCACTGATATGAGGAACTCTTAATTGCAGGAAACAAACTGAGGGTTGCTGGAGTGGGGGGTGGGGTGGGAGGGATGGAGTGACTGGGTGATAGACACTGGGGAGGGTATGTGCTCTGGTAAGCGCTGTGAATTGTGCAAGACTGTTGAATCTCAGATCTGTACCTCTGAAACAAATAATGCAATATATGTTAAGAAAAAAAAAAGAAGAAGAAGAAGGTAGTGGGAGGGGAAGAATGAAGCAGGGGAAATCGGAGGGGTAGACGAACCATGAGATGATGGACTCTAAAAAACAAACAGGGCTCTGGAGGGGAGGGGGGTGGGAGGATGGGTTAGCCTGGTGATGGGTATTGAGGAGGGCACATTCTGCATGGAGCACTGGGTGTTATGCACAAACAATGAATCATGGAACACTTCATCTAAAACTAATGATGTAATGTATGGGGATTAACATAAGAAAAAAAAAAAGAATACTATTTTAGTTCCAGTTAGTTAACAATACACATGATACTATTTAAATTAAAATTCGTTAAAATTAAATAACATTAAAAATTCAGTTCCTCTGTCATACTAATCAAATGTTAAGACTAATAGCTACATGGCTCTATGTTGGAAAGTGTGCATATGGAACATTCCTATCATCACATAAAGTTCTATTGGACAGACTAGTCCAAAGTAAGCAATCAATAAAGGAGTAGTAATAAATTAAGGACTTACTAGACATCTACATCTAGATTCTATGCATTCTATTCTATTCATTCCTATTTTCTTTAAGGAGCCACCTAACAGGTCCCTAGTCACAAATATTTCTCAATCCAGATGGTTCCTCAACTTATTGCTAAGTATATCTACCCATCAAGTCACTTCTTTTCTAAAAAACATTGATAACTTCTCATTGCCTACAGGATAGAGTTTGAACTCCTTAATATGGAAACAAGACTTCTTATCTTCCAATTTATCACCCCAATCTCGAATGACATTGCCCCCCACATACGCCCCTCCAGTTCCACTTACAAGACTTCACCTTTCTGTAAACCAAATATACTGTCACAATGCTGCCTGAAAGGGCTATCTTTTCCTTTCCTTGATGTAGTCCTCCTCCCTCTGTAGGACTCAATTTTTGAGCTTCGCCAAATATGCAGCATTCTCAGCTCTTACCTCTGTCACATTATATTGTGATTATCTGTTTATATCTCTATTTCCGTCACTGTATTATGAGATTTCAAAGAAAAGGGACAGTGGTTTACTTACCTCCCAGTGTCCAGTATATTGCATTTTGTACAGAACTTATATATTTTGTTATTATTGAAATAATGAAATGATATAATAGTGAGTAGTTACAGAATTGAAAAGACTCACTCTTATTCTATAAACAATTCTTTACTAATTTTTGTGAATTTTTACCTATTTCAAAAACCTTCTCCCCACCAATCACGATACACTACTCAGTCAAATAGTATTATCTTTGACAGGTCAATAAAATGGCTTTTACTTTAGCTTAGTAGCTGAAGATATAGGGAACTCTTAAATTGTCAGCAGTTTGGGGGCTGAAGCTCATCAATTACAAATGGAAACAAATAAAAACAGCAAAACCAGAATATTTCTAAGCAAATGAGCCTGTAGGAATATCCTGGTGGAATAAAGACTATAAAGGACTCCCACATTACGAAAAAGTTTTGTAAACTCAGTAAAGTGTACACAGTTCACTCTTAATCTTCTCTAACATAATCTCTCACTTCTTGGATACTATGCTTATATCTATCGAACTCAATTTTGTTTCATAGCATAGACATGCATTTGTTATTATTTCTTGAAAAATGAAAAACAATATTATAATAATCCCAAGGGGGTTAAAAAAAAAAAAAAAAAACAACAGAGAGGAGTATGTTCTGAATAATGTCAGAAGAACATTTTTATGTGAAAATAATATATAACAGCAACAATGATGATGCTGAACAGTTGTTTTTTTAATTAAACTTGTTATTGTTTTGACATATTTTTTAAAAGATTTCAAGTCATTTTAAATCTTGTCAGTGAAATTTCCACTTATATGTGCTCACTTTTTGCCACACTTTAATCCTAAATTATTAAGTAAAGTTCAAAACTGTCAGGGCATGCTGCGATTAAGAAATTTTAAAGATGTATGCAGAATCAAGTATTGTAAACATCTGACTAATGGATCATATGTGTAGTGGGAGATTCTGAAGATGGTACTAACTAGAAACAGTGATTGAGTAAAGAGATGTAAGAAGGACCTCCATTATATCTTTTGTTTTTTCCTAAGGAAATTCATCCATCACATGTCCTTATTTGATCTCACAATTTGTAGCTTTTTATCCAAACACAATGGCATGACAAAATCTTGCTGTGTGGCCTTCGAGTTTTTTGTGGTGGGAAGATTCCTGTACTACAATTCTCTCAGCCTTTTCAATTCTATAGGAGTTTGTTCATAATTAAAACAAAATATCCCAGGGCTGATACTTAAGAGTCTATATCATATTTTTAATATATAAGTTTATAAATGGAGCAACTACATTTTTAATATATTCTTCGACCTCTAACTTAGCTTTCAGTATATTTAACAATAGGGTAAAAATAGTGTTTTGTAACAAATGATTTTCTATCAAATGCATTAGAGCTATGAAGAAATGAGTATTGAAGTCGCTCACAAAACACTCACTTGTTATATATGTTCATCAGAAAGTGACTTGTAAATCGTTTTTGACATATTTAATGCAGCTCATTTATGTAAATGATGTCAATCCACAGCCCAGCTTTTCAGGGTCAGGATACTGTTGTTATAAAGCATGCTTCAGTACTAACACACCACGACTACTCCAAGCAATGGCCATTCATCTCTAGGCAAGAGGCTTCAAGATAAATTACTGTGAATTCTTGGACTCTGAAAGAATGAGGATGCTTTTTAGAGAATTCTGTCCCCTGGGGGTGAAGGGATCAGTGGGAGACAGCATCATTGGCAGGGACACTAGGTAAAGAATGATGTGTGCTCACAAGCTGGCCTCATTCAAAAGCCATGTTTTCATTAGCACTTTTAAGTGCTGTGATGGTTTGTATTTCTGTCCCTGGAAGTGTTCAAAAGCCTGAGGGTACAGATTGAGAAAAAAAGTGATAGGCTCAAATGGAAGAAAATGAAAAGTTTGTACAAGACCAAAAAAAAAGCTTCCTATTGAGAGTATTTATTAACTTAACAGCAATTCTTCTTAAGAACAGAGTTTATGCGGAAGGTGTCTGGCTATTTAAGAAAAGTTATTTCAAGGAAGATAAATCCAAGTAAAAAAAATAATATATTGAAGTCAAAAGTGTGGTTCCAGAAGCATTATTGTTCTATAAAGCTTGTATTCACTCAAATGAGAACTTGAATGGAACAAAATGGGTGTGTTTCATAGAATTCTGTTTTCCCGTAACTTATATTAGATGGCAATCTTAAAAAATGAATTGCAGTGTTCTTCGCAACAAATTTTTCACATTTTGGTTTATTTTTTTCTTCTTCTTATCTCATTTATTCTCAAAACCTAATCTAGATAAATGCTCTAGAAAATATTTACTACAGTATTACCATAACCATATTTTCAACTTATTTGATTCCTATAAAGATACATAATTTTACATGTGTGATGTGTTTTCATAAAAATACCAGATCTGATTCTGTTAGTGTTCAAGTTACTCCAGTGATTATATTACTTTCAACTTCAAAATCAAATTTAATGTACAAAAGCATTTTAATTTCCATGGACCAGGACAATGCAGTGATCTTACTGGGAATAGTGAAAATGGGCAAAGGGATAACCCTTTGGCAAGCTGCCAAAGAGATCTAACTCAAACCTGGGTAACAGTTCACACTGGGAAAAAAACAAAAAAAAAAACAAAAAAAAACAACCAAAAAACCCCTAATACTGTAAAAATTTGTATCTTTTTTTTTTTCACTTCTGGATCTTAAAAATTATTCATGTAAGATAGTGTGAATTTATCCTACCACTTATGAATGATGGACATTAATTTTTACTTCAAGATTATATAATTAATTGTTCATACATATACATACATGCCACTTAAGTAAGATAAATATATCTTGCCTTACAAACTCTTCCAACTCGAGAAAGGATGGTCTTATCAGAAGTAGTGCCTTCTTGAGATGATTCACGAAAGAAGAAATATATCTTATCATCATCTGGATTATAGGTGTCTGGTATAGGGAAAGTTCCAATAAATTTTGCTCCTGTTTGAAAGAAAAGAAGCTATAGATTAAAATACTGAGACAATTCAGCCAGGATAGCATTGGTGTCTTTGAATGTGAAAGTTATCAGCAGAATAATAAAAAAAAAAAAAGAACCATTAATTGAATGTGTGAAATGAGACATACACAAATAAATATGACACGAGGTAGAAACATGTATTAGCATGCAGAAGTCTCGAACAAGTTCTCTAGGAACTTCAGAGACCCAGTGAAAACATTACTGGCTGATATTCACAATTGTTACAACTCAACCAAATTACTTAGAAAGTACTTTCAAACCTGGAGAATCTATGATTTTATATTTTCCTTTTATTTGATGGAGTCACTGTTTTTTAAATCACAATGTATAGAATGAAGAGCTTAGGGAAAACTATAAACATATCCCAAATTTTGATATGTTATTTGCTGCATTTTGTGTAATTGCTAAAGGGAAGAAGGAAATTAAAACAACTAATTAACAGAGCTTGGGTTGACTCCAGTGAAGGCTCTGGAGACAGTCTTTGCAGGTATATATCCTATCTCTCCCACTTACTACAAGGGTGACCTTACGTGAATTTTGCCTTCTCTATGCCTCAATTTTCTCATGCCTAATATGAGGCTACCAATCATCTACCTACTAGGATAACTGATATGATAACCAAGTGAATTAATATGTGTAAAGAACTTGGCAACTGGTAGTGCCTGACACATAATAAGTGTTCAATAAATGTTATTTATCATTAAATAAATCTTCAGGATGATAATCATTATTACGACCACTAACAAGAGAATGATGGAAAATTTAGCACATCCACACACTTGATCGAATAACAGGTGATAAACAGCTGATAAAAACGAAGAACACAGTTCCAAATGTACTGGCATGGAAAGATGCCCATAATACATGTCAAATGAAAAAAATATTAGCAACTCAACTAACCCCTTTGCACTGCACCAATGACAAGCCAGTTTGGGTTACTAATTCCCTCTTTAAAAAGTATTGGGCCTTTTTAAGTTTGGGTTTTATAGAATTGTGAATGAACCAGGTAACAGATCTGTAATGAGGTGATACTAATTCGGAAATAATTCTTTTGATTAAGGCAAACTAGAGACAGTGGTTATTGCAGAAAGAAGGAAGAACCCCAATGAAGTAGAAAATATGAGATGCCTGGAGGGAAGCACAGAGCCATCTTTAGGAAGTAGAAGCAGGAAACAAGAGAAGACAAAAAAAGTTTCAAACCACAGTCACCAGCACCATAACAAAAACAAAACAGAGAGTTAAGAGGTAGGTGAAAAAGATCAATATTGCCTTATTGTCATGTACCCCAGGAGTCCTGAAAATCATCCCCCTGCTAAAGTAGAGCAGTAGGTCAATAGCCCAGTAAACAGGACTTCCTAATAGCTTTCTTCAATAAACAAAAGTTAATGTTTGATTCCAAAGTGATAGGTAGTTCAGTCTTCATTATCCCAGCCAGGCTGGGTCAACCAGGGTCTCTTATCCAATTTCTTCTCTGCTTAAATGGGAAACTGAGAGGAAAAGTGAGGGGGAATTATGTGCATGAACTTTCTCCCCTTTGTTCTTTATTAGTTCCCTGTTCTTTCCCTGAAGTTCAGAACTCCAACAGATTCTTATGCTCTTGATAATCTCACTTTGATATAGTCCTAGGTTACATTAAAAAAAAAAAATTTAGAAAACCATGTAGGGTTTTGGGAGGTGCCTGGGTGGCTCAGTTGGTTAAGAGTCTGCCTTCCGCTCAGGTCATGATCCTGGAATCCTGGGATCGAGCCCCGAGTCTGGTTCTACGCTCAGCAGGGAATCTGCTTCTCCTTCTCCCTTGCCCCTTCCCCTGCTTGTGCACTCTCTCTCGCTCACGCTTTCTCAAATAAATAAATAAAAACTTAAAAAAAAAGAAAGAAAACCATGTAGGGTTTTGGGGCGCCTGGGTGGCTCATTCTGTCAAGCGTCCGACTCTTAATTTTGGCTCATGATCTCAGGGTCCTGTAATTGAGCCCCAAAATGGCCTCTATACTCAGCAGGGAGTCTGCTTAAGGATTCTCTCCCTCTCCCTCTACCCCTCCTGAGTAGGAGTAGGACACAAAAGGGATAAAACTGAAAATATACATAAGTTATAGGAATATGATTGGCTTGTTTTATCTTAACAAATATTTGAACTTAAAAAGGGGGTTCACACAAGTAGAATTTATCATAGCCCTCAGATATAATTTAAATAAAAGCTCTACATGAAGCATGTCACCCTTGTAACATTTAAATCCTATCACTTTAATGACTGAGTTGAATTTATAATTTAAAAAATAACATTGTGGTACAAAATTTAGTCTTCTCTCTCTAGAGAGGACATGAGAATTCAGTGATGTGAAACTGATAATCATTACAGATAAAAGGAATTCAAGGGTGAGAGACAGAGTGGCTTGTAAAGCTTTCCTCAGATACTCAGATGGGTGAAGTGGTCCAGAGGAGCCAACTGTTAGGTTTTCACTTGTTTACCGAGTTCAACAAAAAAAAATCAATTCCACGACAACACAGAATGTAGATGGTCTGCAAGGAGTCCAAATAAATATGACAATTCCTATTATCCTATTGCAGAAATACACAGAAAAACCTACTTTGGATATTGAAAATACTGTCCAAGTACAGGTATCACCATTTGAAATGGTCAAAGGTAGAATACGACACTAGTCTACATTCCAGGAATTTTATCTATGACATCAGTGGGAGAAAATAGAGTAGATACTTTCCCAATTTATATTTCTTTCACCTTTCAACTAATATATAACACAGATGATCAACAGAGCCTAGATGCTCATAGATGAACAATCACTTATATTCAGCGACTGTTGATTTTATTAGATTCTGTTTTAAATGTTGGTTCTCTTTTAAGTACTATAAGACAACCATTTTGGAGTACTATAAGAAAATTGAATGATAGGGTTTTTTAAGCCAAATGTTTATTATAGGAAGAAATCTAATTATGAAAAATGAGTTAGTATCAAATAGTACTCTATTGTGTGATTTAAATAATAAGCATACTCAAGAGGTAAAAATAAATACATTTCAAGAATACAAAATATCTTTCTTGCACATTCAACTGAGGTCCTGTCTGAGAAGAATATTGATGCTAATACTTTAATGTAGAAACTCTTTCCTGAGTTGCTGCCAAGTTTGAGTAAAAATAGTTATCATTTAATCAGTGTATGACATGAACAATTGTTGCACTAAATAATTTAAAATCATAACAACAGACACCTGGGCTTTATTATAATAGCACATATTTCTCCTTCAGCATTTAAAAGACATGCTCTAATAGGGATAGAGTTTGAAATCATGCATTTTCACAAATGAGCTATTAGCATGACACTAAGAGGCGCTGCCTAATGAAAACGGCATCAGCCCACAGAGCCTGCAATATGCATCATGAACCTCTTTGCACCCGGATGAGCACACCTACACCATGATTTAGCAAATAGTGACTTCCTTACTTTCGTTCACTTCTTCTTGCAATATCTTCTCGCTACCACTTTTTAAAAATGTTACCCTTTCGAGTAGAAAGAGAATTTGGAGACAACAGAACTTACCAGGAGAAACTTCAAATGAAAACTGCCTCCGTATGTTAAAAATAAAAATTTAAAACAAAAGTGCTCATCTACTCCAGGAAAGAAAACAAAAAACATATGCATTTGAAACATCATTGTTTGTTTTCATCTTCCAAATGGTCATACTTCTAAGCTTTATCCTAAAATTCTCACAAAAACTCCACTGTATTTGAGTAACCACTCTGACTTCTACCTACATTCCTATTTCCGGATGGTTCTAAGATTAAGTTGATAAAGAAAAGTGAAAAAGAGAAGTGTGGGACCATCTAAGACTTCATCCAGAACTGCCCGTGGTACCGCATCTTTGCAATTTTCCATCCTCCTGGTGAGGTATTTAACAGGATTAGTCTCTCAAAGAAGGAGTCGGGATTCATACTTCTTGAGGCTACTGAACCTGGATTAGATAAAGTCCTGAGAAATTCTGACAAGGATTCTTGGACTCGTAAGTGAAGAGGATAGCTGATCTTGCTCTGGCTAATTCCAGGCAGGGCAAAGAACAAAATATGGCATACATACAAGCATCAAGGAATTTATGGACCTAAAAAAGATTCACATAAGATCGTATTTTTTAAAAGGTTAATTATTTAAACACACTCAATTGCAAATTTAATTTAATTCTGTATTTCACTTATTCTAAATGTAATATCAATTTACATTTATAAGATTTAATCACAAACATGTAAAAAATAGGATTTTAAACTAAAAGTGAAAGTATAGAGAGCAAAATTTAACAGGAAAAAACTTTGAAACTTGTCTAACCAGAAATAAATAACACTATGATGTTACAATATATAGAACTGATTAGACATTGACATCGACTCCATCATCTGAAATATCAAATATGTCAGTTCTTCCTCTTTTTTTTTTGAGATTTTATTTATTTATTTGACAGAGACACAGCAAGAGAGGGAACACAAGCAGGGGGAGCGGGAATGGAAGAAGCAGACTCCCCACTGAGCAGGGAGCCCGATGCGGGTCTCAATCCCAGGACCCTGGGATCAGGACCTGAGCCGAAGGCAGACGCCCAAGGACTGAGCCACCCAGGCGCCCCCCACCTTTTTTTTAAAGATTTTATTTATTTATTTGACAGAAAGAGACACAGCGAGAGAGGGAACACAAGCAGGGGGAGTGGAGAGGGAGAAGCAGGCTTCCCGCCAAGCAGGGAGCCCGATGCGGGGCTCGATCCCAGGACCCTGGGATCAGGACCTGAGCCGAAGGCAGACGCTTAATGACTGAGCCACCCAGGTGCCCTGTCAGTTCTTTCAACCTGGCAACAATTTTATGAAACTGAGGTGTGAGTTTCACATCTAGATGCTAAGTGAACAGTAAAGAAAATTTAGACTTGTGTTGCATTATTTGATTGTGAGCTACCGCACATAATTAATAAATAAGTACACTTTAGACCAGCAGGGCCTAATAGAAAACCCTGTGATGATGGACATGTTTTATATCTGTGCTGTTCAATAGTCCTTAGCCCATGCGGCTAGTGAGCACTTGAACTATGTCCAGTATGACTAAGGAACCAAATTTTAAATGCATTTAATTTTAATCAATTTAAATGTACATGTGGCTAGCGTCTACTATATTAGTGCCGCTTTCGAGCAAATAGCCTGTCAGTAACTGCTACATCAGGTCCAGTGTTAAGGCAAAAACAGCCTCTATTCCCATAACTGTCACCAAAAGGGCAGTCAAACTTGAGATTCCGGAGACAGGAGACACTATTGCCCTCAGAAGTTTGGTACTGGAATGGAATGACAGGCTTGGGGGCTAACAGACCTGGACACACCTTCTTCATGCCGTCTTAATTTATGGAATATAAAGTTGAATAAGATCATGTCTATGATAACCTTATTCGCAGTAATCTTCACAGTTCCTCTATCACTGTATTTTGTTTCCACGCATTCCCGACTCCAGCCAGATGATCCACTGACCTCTGTCTTTGGACCCCAGGTTGATTCTATCTGGAAAATGGCCACTTCTCAGAATGGAAAACAGAAATGCTCCCTAAGCAAGTCAATCTTTTGCCTTAGCCAATCAAGTACTTCCTCATTACAAGAATCTCATATAGTTTCTATAATTTCTCCCTTGCTGTGCCCTAGTTTCCATGGGCTGAGAAGCTCCTCGGCTGAATGGGTCTCCTGAAGCATCGTGTTCTTCTAATTCCGGCCTACCTGTCCATCAGCAAACATCTGATCTGATGGTTGCACTAACCCTGAATTCAGAGATTCTGCCGAGGTCTTCCACATCACTTACCTAACCACACGTTCTCTCTGGGCTCTAGTGCCTACGACCAAACCCACATCCTCAGTTTGCTATTGCACAACATAGCATTTAGGCATGGCCTCTGTCTATAAATGAGCCCCCAAAAGCAGGGAATGTGCAGTCAGAAGAGCAGAATTTAGGTAGATCATAAAATACATCATAAAATGTCAAGAAAAAAGTGTCTAGAGCAAGAAAGACATCCCTGAGTCTCAGTCTCCCATCTACTAGCTATCTATAAACAATATATCTGACTTTTAATCTAGCCCCCAAATGTAAAGTGGGAATAGTAATTCTCTCAGGATTATATCAGTAAATAAAATAATACTTTAAAAGTGCCTAAAATAGTGACCCGTGTGGACGCTATATAAAATAAATTTGAAGCAGAAGAGATCAGCGATAGGAAAATGAATTAACAAACAATAAAATAGTGGCAAGAACCCAGAGATCAAGTGATGAAGACCTATAGAAAGATGGCCATGGAAACAACAAGGTCGATAGATATTTTGACGGAAGTAAAAGCCCCTAGTGACAGATAAGATAAAGGGGGTGGGGGAGAGGAAGGAATCCAAGATAACTTCAAGGTAACTGGGTGAATAATGTTTAGAAAGTTAAGATAGATAGGACTCAGGAAACTGGCAATGAAGGGCAGGTTAGAAAGGGAAAACAAGATAATTTTAGATTTTAGATTTTTAGATCCAATTAGTCTTTTATGTATCTCTAACTATATCTGTATCTGCATATATTTAAAGAAACTCAAGCAAAGGATCACAACTTAAACAACTTGTAAAAAAAAAAATCAAAGCACCTTAGTGGCACAATCAGGGTGAAGGCTTAGATATCTTTACTTGCATACAAAACAATCAGCTTCTTTCTTGTGATCTGGGATGAAAATGTAAGACATCCAAATAAATATTCTTAAGGGCTCTGAGTTGCAGGAAAAAAGGCTTGGAAATGTAGTTTCAGGAAATACTGGAGCACAGGAAACAGTTGGAAATCTGAGAGTGAATGAACTCACAGAATTATGAAATGCAGAGAGAGAGAAAGAAAAGGTGGTCAATAGTTATAGCTAAATAGATACCAGTGAACCACAGAGACTTTGGTGTTTTAGTCCCACCTCCTGCCTTTTTCACCTTCAAGAATAAGGACAATGATGTGATGAAAGCATTGACAACTGAACTGCTCTTAAAATTGTCTTCCATCAGGCTTCCCAATATGATCTTCCCTATATGATCTAATTTAATCCTTAGAACACCCTGTGAATAAATACTATTATTATGCCAAATTTTTTACAAAAAAATGTAGACGCACAGAAAGGTTTGACCAAGGTCACAAATAAGTGATATTCAGGATTTAAACCTACGGAATTAAATTCCACAGAAACAGAGCTGTGATTCTTGTCTAAACTAGGACACTTTTGAGAGCTACAGAACATTAGAGGTAGACTGGAAATGTCCAGGGCAAACCGGGTTTTATGGTCCCCTGGCCATTAATCAATAAGCATTCTGCCTTGAATGTCTTAGAACCATAAACATTGGTTCTAATTCTTAGTCATTTGCCTGCATTCAGTCCATTGAGACTTTTCAAATGTGTATCCTTTCTGCTTTCTTCCTTTCCACTGACTTCTCTAATCACAAAGTTTTCTCGGTATCTAAAACGTTCTCTTGAATTCCATCCTCAGATCCTTGAATTCTTCTATTCCCAAATATCTTCTATTTCAAATATTTGTTGCTGTATATTCTCACATCCGTCTCAACTGCCAATACCTTTGTTCTTGTACCACATTTTCCTGATTCTTTGCTATGGCTTCTTTCTCTATCCTCATTCTCTTTTAGTCTTCTCTTCATACTACTGTCAGTTACTTTATAAAAAACAAAGATCCGATTCCCTAATTAAGATCAGGTTATGGATGAAGGGGGTGAAAAGGTACAAACTTCCAGTTATAAAATAAGTAAGTCATGGGGATGTAATGTACAGCATGGTGACTACAGTTAATATACTGTATGGCACATTTGAAAGTTGCTAAGAGTAGATCTTAGAAGTTCTCATCACGGGGCACCTGGGTGGCTCAGTCGTTAAGCATCTGCCTTCGGCTCAGGTCATGATCCCGGGGTCCTGGGATCAAGCCCCGCATCGGGCTCCCTGCTCAGCGGGAAGCCTGCTTCTCCCTCTCCCACTCCCCCTGCTTGTGTTCCCTCTCTCACTGTGTCTCTCTCTGTCAAATAAATAAAAAAAAAAAAGAAGAAGAAGTTCTCATCACACACACAAAAATACTTCCAACTTTATGGTGACAGATGTTAACTAGACTTATTATGATCATTTTGCAATATATACAAATATTGAATCATGATATTATACCCTTGAAACTAATATAATGTTATGTGTCAATTATACCTAAAGAAAAAAAAAAAAAAGAACTAAACCATACTTCACTTTCCCGTGATGTCAGGATAATATTTATACCTTTCTAGCCCCAACTCCCACTCTCTTCTAATGCTTCCGGTAGTCACCCCTGAGTTCAGTAACCCTCCCATGTAATCTTTGCAAGTCCATGAGTAGAACAGCATTCAGTATGCCAAGGGTCCTCAAAAGTTGTTATTAAATGTTAAACCAATGCAAGGCTTCCTACTTTGTAATTCTCTTCACACAGCATTTAAGAAAAACATGCTAGTCAAATAATAGTTGAATAAAGATTTCCTACATTTATTAATTCAGCAATGCAGCAGACTTCTTAATGGACATGTCATAGTTAAGGAATAAATAGAATAATCTCCGAAAAGAGTGGCAATATGATGACATTTGCCATCCCAAGATTAAGAAATACAATTTATACTTCATTTTAAAGCCATAAGTATATCTTGCTACCTAAACAGATGGGTAAGTAATTTGGTAAAATCCATGCACTCACTCTCAAACCAAGTATTTCCACAAAAACCTCAATATGCTCAAGAAGATAGTCTTGCCTTGTCTGAGTGTAGAGAAATTAATGAGTAATCACATAGTTGGGAGATCTTCTAAATTTGTCTTCCCCCGTAACAGGCTCTCTTTTGGTCAAGGGAGATCCCATTGTTGTGTAAACAAATGGATCTGGAGGTTCTGACTAAAGAAATGTTTTAAAGCATTTTTCCCTTTTGTTTATGTTGTCACCGCTTAAATGATACTGAGAGATAGAGAGATAGGCCCGAGGAAATGTCTACCCAGGCCTCCTCCACCAAAACCCAGTATTTATGGTGGGAAAGAGAAATGTTGTTTGTCTGCTTAAATGGCAATGTTATGTTATTCTGCCATGCTTTATAATAAAGTCCTATGATAATTAGAAAACATTAGACTATCATGATAAAACCTGATCTGCTATAAGGCAGGAGGACATAAACAAACATAAATTAATTAATCAATCAATTAATTCATTAGTGGCTTTTTTAAAACTCAGAATACTGTATTACCTCCAAACAAAAAAGTAATCAGATAAACTTATGTCAATATTAATATGCTTAAAATTTTAGAAGGACATGTCAACCCAAGTATAAATAACCTTTCAACAAAAGAAGTTAGCATTACAACCTATCCCTTTGTTGTTAGGCTGTTAGACAGTATTTGGATTAGTCATTAAAAAACAGACTTCAGGAGAAAGATTGACGACTTGAACCCCAGGGTCTACAACTGACAAGTTATAAGAACTTGACCAAATTTCTCAACTTCATTCTGTTTACTCATCTTAAAAAGGCACATAATAATAATAATGCATACCTCATATGTCATTGTGGACATTTAAAAAATCAATTAGAGCATGGAACAGCGTCAAGGACAATAGCACACTTTCAGGAAGTGTCAGCTATTATTATTATATACACAACAGGCTCTGGAGATTTGTCTTAGTGGGGAATTAATCAAATGCATTTTATAATGTTAAGCTAAACCACTTATTCCCAAACACATTTGAATGAGTAATAATGAGTTTCTTATCTATCCAAAAGCCAAGGCAAAAAAATGAAAAGAGAAAATCACTAACCATTGAGCCAGTAATGCTCCGAAATGTCGGTTCTGATGTAATGATGGTCATGAGTAGGCCCAAGGGACCGCGTGAATGCCGTGTCTTTGCCAAGGAAATCAGATGCTGTTCCAGAATAGAGGTACTCATCTGAGAGGGAGAAGAGAATACACAGGACTTCTAAGAATACAGCAGCAGATACTATTTGCAATATACTAATTTCATTGCGTGAAACCAAAGACGTTTCTTGCTTAACATGAGAAGATACTGTTTCATAAATTTCACGTTCAAATTTCGAAAAATTTGTAGAGTCGAAGACAAGATAACCCAATGAACTTTGGTATGCTGGTGCTAGAGACCTGAAGATAAAAATGGCCAAAGTCTTCTGAATTCATAATTGCATATGCATTAGCTTCTCTTATGAATAAGCCCTTCCTCCTTTCCCCTCTCCCACAAATAACTCAAGGACACATCATAATTAAGAGTTTGTCTTCGTAGCAGCACAAAAAATACTAAAAAGTAAATGCCATAATGAGGAATGGATTGCGTAATTAGTATTTACTTAACCAATACAACCTCAATGACCACAACTTTTCTCTGCCTAACCTCTGCTGAAAGGGAGCTTTCAGCACTGAAGTCATTCTTGGTAATTATAACATGTTGCATTCCTTGTAGCTAATCACATCTCTAATGGTTCTGATACACAGGAATTCCTGAAAAGGGAAAGATGTGGCTATTACTGCATACCGAACTTCTTTGTCCTGTTATTTATGTAAAATGCATATCCATGTTTTACCAGAAAGAGAGAAGTGGGGGGGGTACGCAGGGTGGGGGTCGGGCAGAAGAGAAAGGAGAGGAGAAAGGGGGGAGGTGTAAGAAGGGAAAGAGAAGGATGAGAGGAAGGGGAGGGAGAAGGAAGAGATCAGGGAAGAAGGGGAAGAGAAAAGGATTGAGGGAGAGAAAGGGGAGTGGGGGCCAGTGTTCCCTAATGCTAGTCAGCACTTGGAGGGGGGAGAGACAAGAATGTTGTCCCTACAGTAGAATATATTGCCCCTTTGAAAGCTAAGCCTCTATTTCAAGAAATCTTTATAGTCAATAATGTTGAGTACACGTAATAGACCAAAATAAAAAAAGAAAAGGCTAATCTCTATAGAGCATTTAGATTTTTAAATGGCTAAGTATAAGATCAGTGAAAGACACTGTTTTATCACTAAAATCCAATTTTCCTCAGAAATATTATCTTTAAAATTCTGACTTTCTATAAGTGATTGAAATACTTTCTAAATCCTCTGATTACATCCATCTGAATAACCTTTTACTGAACTATTTGAGTCAACCAATCTAAATAATGGCAAGAGTCAATTTCCAAAGGTAAACAAAACAAAACAAAACACAAAAGAGAGAAATCCAGTTAGGTAAAGTAAATGTAGATATGATACCACTTCCTTCTCTTAAAGCAATCCCCTAAAATAAATGGTAAATGACAATATTTCATTTGTGGAGCAAATTTTTAAAAAACAGAAGAAAAATAACAACATCAATAAAGACTCTTACTTGGTAAGAGTAAAGGAAACAAACTATTCGTTTGAAAAAAAAAACTATGGAAAGGAAACAAACGTGTGTTTCAACCTAAAAACTGTATCTGTATATCCAGGCTTTAAAACTGTCTTCTTTGCATTTAAATCACTTAGGGATTTGTAAGAGGGCTCACCGATGCCCATAGTCCATTGTTTTTATTAAGGATATGTCAACCCCACTTGACAGATCAGAATCCCAAATCATCTAACTCCCTTTCTGAGGATAATGACTGAACATCAGTCATACAATTTTCAAAACACACAAAAACACGCATGCTTTCACTTCAAAGGAAGATCACTAGTTTTCACTAAGTGAAAATTAAAATGTCATGGTGCTTCACTCTTATCGTCTATTCAAACATTTGATAGACAAGTTCAATAAAAAGAGAGTAAAGTCATGAACCAAACCAAGACAAAAGGGGTCCTTATAATGGTTAAAATTCAGAGGTCGGGCCAACATTCCTCAGAACAGACTTCAGACCCACAGCACTGCCTTCTTTAAACAGGATAATCACCTCACAAGCGAATTTAAGATGTAGACAAAGCAAGAGAAGACTGAATGTGCCAGCAAAAAATTCACATTTCCATTACTACAATCAGGTTAATGTGAAATTGCGGGGAAAAGATGTTATAAAATTCTATTATCTGTATTCTATGTTATCTGTATTCTATCATTTGTTTTATTAGTTTATCCACTACATCTTACTATTAATCCTTCCACTCAAATCTTCAACATATTTTGTAACCTATTATGTTTAGGAATTGCTAAATTTAACTTCTGTAGTAAGCCAAATAGGGGCATAGCTTAGTATAAGAAAATCTGAGACAACTAAATATAAAATTATAGAACAAGTAACTATGTGTCATTTGCATTAAAAAGAATTCAACCAGAACTTCATTTAAAAACTGTATAGAGGGGCACCTGGGTGGCTCAGTTGGTTAAGCATCTGCCTTCGGCTCAGGTCATGATCTTGGGGTCCTGGGATCACCCCTGGCTGGCTCTCTGCTCATCGGGGAGTCTGCTTGTCCCTCTCCCTCTGCCCTTTCCCCTCCTTGTGCTCTCACTCTCTCTTTCTCAGATAAATAAATATAAATAATAATAATAAAAAAACTGTGTAGAAATGAAGGATCTGCTCGGGCTTCCCCTGATGATAAGGTTGCTAAATATAGAGATTTGGCACTAAAATACTATAATCAAATAGCCAGTGAAAGAGTAATCCCAAATAATCTTTAACTCAATAAGAAAATGTGGTTTAGTCTACACATACCTTTTCAGAAAACCACCTAAAAGCAAGGCCATTGATCTTACCTGTCATTACCGAGGCAAAAGGCTGCTGAGGATCAAAAGGACATTTCAGTCTGCCAGACTCCAAATTATGTGTGTCTAGTTTGAATATAACTTCCTGTTATGAGAAATATTAAAACAAGTGAGATTTTTTAAAATAGCAAATCAGCAAGAAGATAGGAGATAAGAACTAAATTCTAACTCATTAATTCAACAAAAACTGATTGAGCATATAGCATGTGCATCATGCTGTGCTCCTTAACTCTTTTGCAAATATTATTTCTGGCAAGGCTCAATTCCCATGTTTTGGTCTGTGTTTGCCCAAAGTAGTAATGATAATACTGAGTGAATTTTTCAATTGGAAGTAGTGATATAACCATCAATTCACTGAGTCTGGACCACTCTCATTATCAAAATCACCATCAAGCACACACATTTCTTAAGGCTAATAACAAATTTATTGAGCCTAATAAGCTAATTTCCTCATCTAAGAAATGAATTTATGGGGCGCCTGGCTGGCTCAGTCCATTGAGCATGTGACTGTTGATCTCAGGTTCATGAGTTTGAGCCCCACGTTGGGTGTAAAGATTGCTTAAAAAAAAAAAGAAATGAATTTACTAAAATAATTACACTTTCATTACTATTGTGGTTTATTTACTCACACATCTTCAACTAAACCAAAATAGGCCTTGTGACATTTTGTGATTTTAGAGACATAAAAGCGTGCTAAGGCAGACAGTCCATTTACAGAGCTGTTGATACATGTGGGCAAAAAAATCCCAAAAAACAAAACAAAAAAAAACCCAACAACCAAAAAAAACCCTGTTGTAGTATTTTCACTATTATGAAAACACTGTACACATTAAAACCACATAGTTATTTTGGCTGAAATATCTATTTTTATAATAGTGGCCACAGACAGAATGACATTGGCAGACTTTTAATATTCAGGAAAAAATAACATCTTAAGTTGAACTTTCCAAGAAAAATATGAATGTATAATGAATATGGCCCCATGAGTTTGAGTGTTTCATAACAATGACAACACTACCACCCAGCAGAAAGGCTGATGACTCACCCTGCATATGCACTAGTTAGAGAAATCTAGCATTTCAGATATTTTCTCTAGACAGTGTATCTACCAAGTTGTATCAGAACACATGCATAATGAGAAAGGAACATTCAGTGCTACTTATCTAGAAAGTAAGCAATGAAGCAAAAGGGATAGAGGGAATTGGATTGTTTGTTGTACTGTGTTGTCATTTCGGATTTGTTTCTTCTGAACAGAACCAATAGTAATGACCACCTTATTAAAAAAACAAACAAACAAACAGTGGTAGTAATTTAAATAGCATGATTGACAATGGCTATTTCATAGTTTTAAGTAAATGCACTTTCATGCTAACAGGAATAGTCCCTGCCATTAGGTACTGTGGGCCCAGGAAATTTATGTACATTGTCTCATTGAATCCTCACCATAAGCCTAAAGCTATAGCTACTTTAAGAATTCCAGCTTCACAAGTGGAATATTGAGGACAGAAGGGGTTAACTATCTTGTTCAGCAGCACATAGCTAGTAAGAGGCAAAGCAGTAGCTTGAACTCTCAGGGCTGTCCCCAAAGTTCATGCTATTAACTAATCTCACCTCAGAATTTCAAACTCATGGATTTAAAAATGTGTTAAAATCAATTTATAGACTCACCATGACCATGTAATATGATCAAATCCAAGTATGTTTAGTTGGAACAGGCCAGCTAATAACAAGCTGTGATAGTGGAACCTTGGCATGGAAAAGGTACAGTGAGAACCCATTTAGGGCATGCTTCCCAACTGCGAATGAGGCTACAGAGATGTCAGGGAAAAAAACACCTGTAGACAGCGGCACTCGTGTGTGTTTAAATATCATTAAAGGCACATTATTTTCCACAGATCAAACAGAACTGTTGACTCTAAAGCCTATAATAGGATATTGTAATGGAAAAAAGTAAACTGAATCCCAGCATGCCAGAAGATTAGAGTAAAAAGTTAAAAAGGAAAGACCAAGAAAATAGGAGAGTGTCACAGTTGATGAAAAGTACTAGATAAACCCTCCTAACTGTACAGACTTCTGTTTTTAAGATGCAACATTTCATTACATTCTCAAGATAAGCCCATAACATTGATATCTTGAAGGCTTAGGACAAGGTCTCTCTTATAATCTCCTGGAGAAAGGAATTATCAGGAAAGAGAGTTTCCTTAAGCCAGAGTCAAGGACATCACGAGGAAAATTCTGTAAAAAATAATGGTTGACTGAGTGGACTTTGGGAGATAAACTGACTGAATTACAGGACACTAACGTTTGAGACAACTTCAGTTTTATAAGAAAATTCCTTCAGCGTAATTAAGTAAGCAAAACATACCAGCGTATATTGTTGAAGTAAAGAGATGAGCATGATAGGAAAACATTTAGTTATCAGGCAACTAGGCTGAGTTATTGTTAATACCACCCCCATTTAAAGATGAGATTTCTGGCAGCAGAGGGGAGATCCCAGAGGAGAGAACATCCTTCCAGTGTAATTACTAAACAAATAACAGGCATTGCTGGTATCACAGAATAAATGTATATATTTACACATACAGAATATATATATATATACATACACACACACAAACACATCTATACATACACACATGTATACACACACGCATATACACACACATTTATACATACACATACATGCATACACACGTCGCAGACATTATTTTTCCATGAAGTTTACATACACACTTTCCAAATCCTTGCTGCCTTTCGTGTTCCTCTTGCCTAGTACGGCTGAGTCGTAAGTGGTAAGTGACTGGAATGAAGCAAGGGCTCTGCCAAAGCCCATACAAGCATTTTCTCATTTTATCCTTCAAATAACTCTGTGAGATAGTTACTATTATTATCATCCTCATTTTGCTGAATAAACAGAAGCTTCAAGAGTTTATGCAGGGCGCATAAGACTACGGAGCTGGTAACTGACCGAAGCCATAATTCAAACTCTGGCTGCCCAGGCTCCAACGATTAGCTGTTGACAACTGCCCTGACTCCTGTCCTGAAATCCGGATCCCACTGCCGGCTTGGCATGACCTAACCGAACATTTTGCAAATGCAGAACATACAAGACTCACTCACCGTTTCCCTCGCAAACTTGTTACTATTCTCACCTCAGTAACACCACTCTCTAACTCACTGCCAAGGACAGAAATCTGGGATTCATTTGAGCTTTTCTCCTCTTTCCTCTCACTGTCCCAGGATTTCCCAGGAAGGGGACTTCCCACACTTCCCTTTTGCATCCCTCTTACATATTGCCGGTCCCTCTTTCCAGCCCCATCAGGAGAAACCTCATCTATTTGAAAATGGAAGAGCATTCTAAATTCCCTCTGGAAGAGCAATGATTCCTGGGACTAATAATTCATTGAAAAAAGTTAAGAATCTTCAAGCAGCGTTGCCATACAATTACCTGTATTCTTGACCGGTGGAAAAATCACCAGGCTCACCTCCCAGCTCACCCATAATTCTCTGAGTCACAGACCTTGTAAATCTGACTGTCCCAGGCCCTCTTGACAGCCCCAAGCTAAGTAATTAGCTCCATCTAAATTCCCTTTCAGCACTTGTGACTTTCAGGAGTTAAAGAACACTATTTGCACCCCTCAGCAAGTTGTGAGTTTGGCCTTTAGCCTCAGGCCTCAAAACACATCCAGGCTGTGGGGCTATCTAATATAATTACACCCTATGTTATATATTACCCTTCATCAAAGCTAGGCAAGAGAACATTACACCAGCAACAAAGAATGATGGATTCAAGTTGCCAAGTCTCCTAGTGGTTCGGAGATTTAACTATGAGGGTTGCTTTATTTTCAAACAGTTGAGAATGGGCTGGTTAGACAAGTTGGTTAGAGAGGAAAATTAATCCAGCCACAGCTGTGGGTTTGATCTCTGCATGAATCAGTTAAATCAATGTAAAGAAACCTGTTCCATAAACCCAGACTTTACTTTCAAACACACAGCGAATTATCCTGCAAATATGTGTGGTTATTCACAAGTAGTATATACATAAACATAAGGATGACAGTACAACTCATCAAACCCATACAAAGAAACAATTTAGGGTATGTACTCTAAAGCTCAGTTGAGCATGCTTGCTCTAGAGACAGACTGCTTTGGTTCAATTCCTTGCCAGACCACTTATTAGCTGGGTGATTTTAGGCATGTTATTTAATTCCACTGAGACTCAAGTTTTACTAACTTGTAAGTTGGGACTTATAAAGGTACTAACTTCAGTTAAAAGCGTTGTTAAATTTCAGAGACAATCCATGTAAAGTGCCTGGCATAGTCCATGATACAAAGAAGGCGCTTTAATGTATCAGCTACTAATTAAACTACTGAAATCTGCATGTTTCTCATTTATTAAAATGCTCATTGATAGCTGGAATATATTCCTCTTAATCTAGTACATCTTTATTTGCACTATGGCAATTCGGCCCAGCAGAAATAATGAATTCAGTGTGCTAATGACTATGTATATAATTTTAAGAAAAAAAAATTATCTGTACTTAGTGTGTAACCATATATAACAGGTCAAATTTGCTGGATGGGAAAAATGAAATTATTTATAAGATACAATTCCACTGCAAGGTCATATGGGATGTGGATTTTTACTAACAGCAACTAATATAGATCTAATTACAATGAAAACGCAAAAGAAAATAAGAACATACACAGAGTCTATAGAAAACAAACACTTTCAACATTTTACACTTTTAATTTTGATCATCTCATTAAAAAACTTCTAATCAAAAAACTTTTTATTGGGTAGATAAAGTGTGTAATCAAAATGGCAATCTATAAGGTGGTTGGGAACATGAGTTCTTATGTGATTCATAAACTATATGATTCAAACTTTATATTCATATCTGCCTGTTTTATGTCAAAGACATTAAGTGACAAGGTATTATAACTAATTGTTTTCATGCTATTTCATTATATTACCTCCTTGTAGACTCCAAGATCAATATAACCACATATTGGATGAAATGCTCCAGTTCCACACACATAAATGTGAGTTTTGTTATAGGGTTGAAGTACGCGGATAAAATTTGCACATTCTGTCTATTGGACATAAAAAAAAAATAAAAGCATTAGCACGCAATTCATGTTGTTGAAAGATCATCATTCATACCACCTGTTTTCCAAGTAGATAAATCATCAAGAAAAACAGCAAAAATGAAAACGATTCATGAGACATGCTTAAACATCTGACTTAGCAAAGGAAGCAAAACAAACTAGAAACTGTGACTTAAATGAATGATTGAAGCTTTTCTGAAGTTTTACAGGTGTTGAACTAATCAGAATGCAAGAGTGCACATCTCTATAGATATTCAGCGGGGCCTACGGAATGGATATCAACAGAATGAGATATCCATACCTTCTTTCAGGAATTACCTAAGAACAAAACCTGTCATGTTCTGATATTCCCACATTGTCTATCACATTATAGATCCACTGTTGACAACATCAACTGTCTCAGCTACACTGAACAAAACATGAACACACTTGTGTATTCCCACATATGTATTCCATTTTTATTGGATGGAATGCACTACCACTTTATTCCCAACTATTTTTAATGTCACAGAGCCTTTAAAAATCAATTTAATTTCTCTTTATTCCAAGAATCTCTTGTTCTTCCCCTGCATTTTCTAACACCAAGTCAAATTTTTGAAGAGATTTTTATATCTCTGCTTGCTTTGCATGTGCTTGGTCCTAAAAATATTTCTTTGCATTATTATCATTATAACATATATTATCTATCCCCTAATTAGTTACAAGTAGTGACTCTTAATTTTTCAGAGTAGTCATTTCTGTTATTATACATTATTTTTGATTTATCTCCTATAAGTAATTCCTTACCTTTACATGATTATTGGCTTCATGGTTCCTGGACCCCAAAATCCCTGAGAAAACACCGGGCTGGAGTATACTTTTATTCTGGATTGACTTTATCTAGGAGATGGGGAAGTGTTCACCAAGAAAGGTATAAACCTAAGAAACCACTGGGATTCATAGAAAAAGTCTAGTTCTTCCCTACCTGAATGGCCATGCGTTCCTCACCAGTCAGACGTTGACCTAATGGGTCACTCTTATTGTAAGAGTTGTTAAGAAGGAATATATTACAAAAGAACCCAAAAGACAAAAAACAATGACCTAACTGGTAGGGTGGTTTTTAGAATTAAATACAATTTTCAGAAAGCAGACAGCAACTTAACTGACAGGATTAAGTTAAATAATATAATATTAATAATTATTATTTACCCTGATTTGGATATATATAAAAGATCAATATCCCAGTGGCTATTCAGATTTTAGAGTGAAAAGCTAGACCTGCATAACTGTGGTAAAGAGTTCCTAGTCTCTAGTACTTCCCTTGGCCAGCTAGCCTTGCAATTTTATGTCTCAAGAATTCATAGATCCCAGTTAATAAAATGTGTACATTCTACCACAGAAGAATGTTACAATGAACTCATCGAATCTTCTGTTCTCTGCTTTCTATAAACAAAGCAGTTGCTTCAGATTGTATGAAAGGACAGCATCATTACTGGTCTCTCAGAGAGCTACACAAGGAAAGGATATTTCTTTATCAGGTAGGCAGACTAAGCATTCTCTAATAATGGCACTGCATATAGTTACTTAGGTTGTATGCCAAGGGGAAAAAAAAGGCACATCTAAGGATGTGCAAGTTACACTACAGACATCTTTACTATCCTGAATATTTTCATATATTTTGTATATGTTCTCAAACATTCATTATATGCAGTCTCTTAAGGAAGGAACACTTTAAATTCACTAAGACAGTTTTCTGGCAAATAGTCTTGTTTAACAAAAACATATTATGTCAGTTTTCCACCTTTCTGTCAAGGTGTCTGATGGAGAGAAATTATTTTCTATTTGCACAAAGGCACCATAGAGGACTAGCTTCATATTCTTTTTTTTTTTTTTAAGATTTTATTTATTTATTTGACAGAGAGAGACACAGCGAGAGAGGGAATACAAGCAGTGGGAGTGGGAGAGGGAGAAGCAGGCTTCCCGCCGAGCAGGGAGCCCGATGAGGGGCTCAATCCCAGGACCCTGGGACCATGACCTGAGCCGAAGGCAGACGCTTAATGACTGAGCCACCCAGGCGCCCCTAGCTTCATATTCTTTAACATCATGTTAGGCAATCTCAGATGAAAATCTAATTCAGACAGTACATATGTCATACTAATGATTTTGAACAAATAATAGAGACACCATAATATGAGAAAGCCAAGACAAAAAGGTTAAAAAAGTCTGTGATCACCAGATAAACTGTAATGATGGCTTCATCACTAGAATGAGAGGTTTTAATATTCTCCAGCTTTTATTTTACTCACTCATGCTCACTGAAGGGACTTTTATTTCTTGGTCTTTCCCCCACCAAGAGCTTTATACAAGGGTGAGATCTATACCAGGAACAGTACCCAGGGAGGGGAAGAGCAGAATTACATTGCTGGAGTGAGGACGGACTGACTCGCTGCCCAATTATTTCATCATTTTTTAAAAAGCTGTTTTAACAAATAGTCATAGAATTTAGAGGGTAATTTTTATGAACGAGTACTTGTGTCCTCTAAAATTCATTGGTTGAAACCCTAACCCCTCGCCCCCCCAGAGGGATGGTAATAGGAGGTGGGGCCTTTGGAAGTAATTAGCTTTAGAAAAGATCCTGAGATTGGGATCATCATGATGGGAAGAGACAGAACTCTCTCTTTCTCCCTCTCTCCCCCTCCCTCTCTTTCTCTATCTCTGCCCCCTGCCATGTGAAGATACAACAGGATGATGTCCATCTGCAAGCCAGGTAGAGAATTTTCATCAAGCACCAAATCTACCAGCACTTTGATCTTGAACTTCTCAGCCTTCAGTACTGTGAGAGATAAATGTCTGTTGTTTAATGTCTGTAGTTTATGAGATTTTGTTACAGTAGCCCACGCTATGACAGCAATTTTACAAGATTTTGAAATAAATATTTGTATAAAGAAATAAAACAACTTCCTTTCCAGATTATAAATTATGGAGTCAGAAAGATGAGGGACTATGAGAGACACAGCACTGTTTTTAAAAAGGCTAATAAGGCCCAGGGTGAAATTTTATACACAGAGGAGATATAATGTTACTGATTATAAAGAAAAAGCTCTGAATCACACCTAAAATATTTCACATCCTTTAACTTTTCTAGGAGTACTTTATTAAAATGCAGCCAGCCCTGGAAAGTAATTTATTATGCTAGTTTTCTGACTTGGTGAGATATTCACAAGGATTTATGAAATTCCTCCATCTCCCAGATTCGGGTGACATGGAATAGAACAATTTATGGGTGAGTCCTGAATTGTCTGACACTTTACAAAAAAGTCAGTTCTGCTCAAAGTGTTCTGTAATGAAGTTGATAGAGGGTAGTTCTAAAGCAGCCTGGAGGCAAGGAAAAGGCACTGGTTGCCTGATGGATGAGAAACCTCAGAACAGAGATCCTACAAGATCAAGTTTGGCTTAAATAGCAGGAGCAATGATTAACTTGATTTAATTCACTTAGCGTTCTGCATGGCTATTCACGGTAGTGTAATTCTGTGAGGCATGAAAAAAGATAATTTTGAGAAGCAGCTTTTCGAACTTTCCCTGAAAGCTGGCTTATTTGTTAGCTATTCCCCACAACTGCAAGTGTGGTTGCATGTGAGCAAACATTTCAATTTAGCGAGTAATAGGCTCAACTTTGGAAAAATATGAATTTCTCCTTCTTTCCTTATTCTTCCCACCTACTCCCTTCCCCACCTACCAACATTCCCTTCGGAAGAAAGAGAGAAGGAGAAGATTTAAAACTAGTATCGACTTTTTAATTCTCTCAAGTAATGCTTCAATATTTTACCTCACATATACATTTATACACTATATGTAATTAAATAAATAAGACAGATATAAAACTGAATTAATACTTGGAAGAAAAGGCTAATATATGTTTGTATTATGTATTAAAACTTGGAATTCTAGTTTCAACCTAGATATGTGAAAAAAAAAAAGCAACACAGAAATACAACACAGAAATTCTCTAGACTTATATATAGTCCAATTAAATCTAATACAGCTTTATATATATTTCTGATAACTTATAATTGCTAATTTTAATTTATTTAGGTTATGTATGAAGAGACATTCATGATTTAGAAATATAGTTTGTTTTTATTTTTAGTATATTTTGCAGAATAGAGTGATCATCAAACATTTTTGGTTATCACCACAGACTTTTCACAGTGCGACGGTGCTAACAGACCTCAGGATAGAATCCAGTGTACAAGGGTGTCTGAGTGGATCAGCTGGTTAAAGGGCCCACTCTTGATTTAGGCTAAGGTCATGATCTCAGTGTCCTGGGATCAAGCCCAGCTTTGCTCTGTGATCAGCGGGGAGTCTGCTGGAAGATTCTCTCTCTCCCTATCCCTCTGCCCCTCCCTCGCTCACACGCACATGCATGCTCTCTCTCTCATAAAGAGATAAATCTTAAAAAAAATTTTCCAGTCTTTACAGGTATCTGCTTAGGTCTTAGTGTTGAAAATATTTTAATGAGTTGTCCACACTTCAAAATAAGTACATGATAATCCCCACATTACACTTCTCTCTTAAAAATGGAAGATCTAAAGTAGAAATTTCTACAGAGCAAAAACTAGCTGTCATGGCAAGACAGAGGAAAATATTTTAAAGAAAAAAAAGAGAGGTATGCCTATTTAAACATGTAAAAGTGTATATATCAAATAACTGGGAAAAATATTTTTAAGTAAGTTGATCACAAAGTAATAATATATTTTATACACATATATATATCTTAAATATGTATAATAATATATTTTATATATATATATATATGTATATCCTGAAAATCTGTAAATAACCAGTAAGGAAAAGGCAAACACTAAAACTTAAAATTATAAATTATAGGGATATGATATTCCAAAAAATAAGCCCTAATTTTACAACTACATAAAATATTTAGTATTTATAGTAATGAAAGAATTTCAGGCAAAAATAACAAAAATAATTTTCCTTTTGTTGGCAAAGATTAAATACATTTATTTTATTCATTTACGTATCAGCATTAAATATTAACCTATGTTGTACCCACTATTATTAGCAAGAGTATGGCAAAATATACCCTCTCATGAACATGCACTGGTTAAAGCAGAGAACACATAAACTTACTGGAGGGTAATTTTGCAATGTGCAAAAAAAATTTCATGTCCCAAAAAAAAAAACCCAAAATTATATCCTTGACCAGTAATTCTACTCAATATTCAAAGATGTTTGCAGTATTTACATATAAGATTTTTCATGTGAAGCATCACTTATAATAGCTAAAACCTGGATATAAACCAAACTTCTAACAATAGAGGATTGATGAAATAATATATAAAGGAATGCAGTGTGGCTATTAAAAGTAGTGTTATAAAAAGGAATTTAATGACATGGGAAAATGCTCATGGCAGTTTGCAAAGTGAAAAAAAAATGTTTTAGGGGACTATGTATACAATGATTTCATTCTGAAAAATAGTAAATAGATAAGATAGAAGAATAAACATCAAAACGTCACCAGCTATCTCTGGGTAATGTTCATGGGGGAGGAGATATTTACAGATGACTTCCATGTAATTTGCAAACTTTCTACAATGAGCACTTTGTTTTGCTTTTAGACGTTCTTTAAAAAAGAAGAAAGAAAGAATGTAATCATAGAACTTGGGCGATGGAAGATCCTTGAAGTCTATGTCATGTCTCCATTGACAAGGTTGTGTGCCTCTGGGGTTAAGATGACAAACACAACCCAGGCTGCCCACATCCTGTGCGTTCTTTTGCCTGGACTGAGTTGTTGTCTCCACTCTTTATAGTCAGGACTAAGGACATTTCTTTAGTGACTTTCTTTTGAATAATATTCTAAGCAGAAACAAAATACTATGAAATAGCTTCCTGTCACTATTTCCTTTCTTTGAACTAAACTGGAGACTGTGGTCAAGAAAGGGGAATAGTTCTCTTTTGTTTCCTCATCTTCCACTCCCTCCCACCCCAATTAGCTAACTTTCATTATGGTAAATAATTCACTATTTTTCAGTTATATAGTACCTTTGTGTAAAGGGACAGTCTTTCCAAACACTTGTTAATCCTAAAAACACTCTTGGGAAGTAGGTAAAAATTACTAGAGAGAAGGGAGGAGAGAGGGGAATGCCAAAGGTAATAAAAGAGGTCAATAAAACCACACACTTGTCTCAGTTTTCTGTCGGCTGAAATCTATGCAACGCTATAAACTGAGGATCTCTATTATGAGGATAGTGTAGAGAGAAGTGATTTGAGGGGGACAGTTTGAGGGATAAGGTTTTCAGAACTTATACATAGAGACGATGGACTCTGAAAAACAAACTGAGGGTTCTAGGGGGGAGGAGGGTGGGGGGATGGGTTAGCCTGGTGATGGGTATTAAAGAGGGCACGTTCTGCATGGAGCACTGGGTGATATGCACAAACAATGAATCATGGAACACTACATCTAAAACTAATGATGCAATGTATGGTGATTAACATAACAATAAAAATTAATTAAAAAAAAAAGAACTCTAGGCAGTTCTTTCCAGAGTGTGAAGTACCAACAGGGGTTGCGGGGTGGGGGGATGGGACTTTGATGTAAGGAGGGGTCAGGTTATAGAAAGCTTTGTGTGACAAGCGTGCCTGGGTGGCTCAGTCAGTTAAGCGTCTGACTCTTAGTTTCAGCTCAGGTCATGATCTCAGGGTCCTGAGAACGAGCCCCTCATTGGGTTCCTCTCTCATTGTGGAGTCTGCTTGTCCTTCTCTCTCTGTTCCACACCCCCCCACTCACGCTCTCTGTCTCTAAAATAAATAAATAAAATCTTAAAAAAAAAACAAAACTTATACGTAGAGTTCAGACCTTTATGTGTAGATCACAATGTTGTGTAAGAGCACCGATTATGGGGCAAGACTTCTGGATTCAATTTCTGGCTTCACTATTTACTAGATATGTGATACTGGGCAAGCCATTTAATTTTTCTGGCCTCAGTCTTCTCATCTACAAAATGAGGAATAATAATAAAATGTAGCCTGTAATATTGTTATAAGGATTAAACGAGATTATAAAGCATTGGAAGCTGTTCCTGGAACAGGGTAAGTGCTATAAAAGTGTTAGCCATTCTTAGTAATGCTAAAATATACTATTATTTTAAAGTGACAGATTAAAAAGAAGGAGACAGAGAATTGTATTATCCCTACATGATTCAACATCAAACTTTACAGTTTGCAGTGAAAAGAGAAAAGCTCCCCATATCTCTAATCCTGAGCTGGCAGTAGGTGTGCTTAAAGGTTAAAGGTGATTAGTAGCTCCCAAATACAAATGAATTGCAAGAATAGGTTCCATATACTCGGTCCTACATGCTCCAGGATACCACCTCCAGAAAAGTTTATCACCCTTTGCTTTAACTTAATCAGAGGGGCAACTGAATTACTATATAACCAGATTTAGTGAACATACTGAAATGAGAACACTATCACAATTAAAACCTCCACTGATGGTTTGACCTTGAGTGTTTATCCCTCATCTACTCCATGGGAACATGGGCATTAGTTTATTGGGTGAAATTTAAACCACCTTTTCCTACTTGCCTCCTTTTTAAACAGTCAATACTGGTAAAACACAAAATATTGAAGTGTTCACGCTGTTTATGGTATGTTTGTACTGTTATTAAAATAATTTTGAAAACTCTCATAACCAATGCATCTTTTTTTTTCCCCACAAGTCCAAAAAAGTATTGAGGATTTGCAGACCCGAGCACCTGCTCAGTTAAGATATTGAACAGGGTGAAGAGATTAGAGACATGGGAGGAAGAAGAATATATTATAGAATAGTTTGATCTTTTTCATTTCAAGTAAAATAAATGTAAAAACTGTTTTCTGTTGCTTTTGATGTTAATACCCTCTGATATATTTCTGTTAACATAAATGTGCTTGAAAAGATAACATTTAATACTGAAAGAAAACAAAATAGGGCATAATCAAAAGTTTCTTTTGTTTTGATCATTTTGTTACTATGTATTAAAAGCCCCATGATAGTAGAAACTGTATCCTTTCATACACATATTTACTTACATATTTAGGTTCTTAATACATATTTGTTGAATAAATAAATACATGAACAAATGGGTGAGCAAACCAGTGGTCTCAAATTCTTAGTTTCCTAAACTTTCCCTCAATTATATGAGGCATCATGTGTCACATTGTTTTATTTTTATCACATTGATAAAGTGAGAATTTTTGTACCTAATTATGCCTTCCTATAACACACACTCTTTGTTGTTTTTAAATATAAAGGCATTGCTCAGCTTAATACCCCTGGGTTACTGTGTTTACAGCAACATTAGAGAATGTTGCAAAAGACACCTCAAGATATCCACGTTTCTGAAGAGTTTTGAACCTCTTTTCATCTTCAGTTACATTCAGGAAGTAATTTACTTTGCGAAAAAAAAAAAAAAGAGAGAGAGAGAGAGAGAAAGCAATTCTCCCTATCACCACAGTGCAAAAAGTCAGGGCAGAACACAGAGCATCTGGAGATGAGGAGAAGAGGCAGAAAGAACCACAACACTCTTCAGTCATTTGCTGGAGATAAAACAGACAACACAATGTGGGGGAGAATGCAGAACAACTTGGACAATGTGAAAGCAATTCAGACAGGATGCCTCCAAAGCAATTAAGTTGGTTGCGTGTATCTATAGGTTTTCTCTGACCCTTAAGGCAGCTTAAACCAGAAGTTTCTATTAGAACCCCATTATTTATCCTTTATAAGTTATTTCATGTAATTATGCTTAAGCGAATTTTAGAGTAAATTATTTCTAGTTCTTATTCCAGAATGTTACGTCATTCATTTGCACCCAATTGTTCTTATTATCTCTATGATGTCGACTCTTGAATTTTTTCTTCTGGATGCTATAAGTTTAATTTTAATCCAAATTAACTTAAATATCAATTATATGTTTGTGATGCTAAAATACTCATGATTTTATGTGCATTTGCAAAATACAGGCATATAAATGAAAAATATACAATCCTATATTTTCTGATGATTTATTTTTTTATATTTAAGTGCATTTCTGAGATTTGTGTGAAGAAAATAATAATATCCAGAATTAACACTTTAGAAAGTCTAGTATTTCTAAATTTCTGCAGTCAAATGCTCTACCCCTGAGTTATACCCCCACATACATAGTATTTCTAAATTTCTGAGGATAATGGCATTCCTTTTGGCAAGATAGAAATATTTTATATCTTCTTAATCTTTACACAGAATGTTTATGCAGTCTTAAAAATAATACCCCAATGCCATTAATTCAATAAAAACCAATATAAATATTTATTATCATATCAGTACCAGTTTAACAAAGATATTTTTAAAGTCTCATACTTACATTGGCATCTTTCCCAGCTAATTTACATAATTCCACTCGTTCCTTTGCAGCGGGCCAATAAATCTGTAAAACATTTCAAAGTGTGTCAGAATCTGAATATCTAAAACACCCTACAATTCTAATTAGGAAAATGAGTGTGTTGAATTAAAGAGTGGGTATCAGGCTAAAACTATGTTAGATATGATGTAAGACTTTTGAGATTTAGATATTTTCCAAAGCCACCCTAAAAAAATTTCTAAGAAAAACTATAGAACCACTCATTTGTATATTTCAGTCTTCTAATTTCTTTTTAAATGTATTTAATAATAGATAAATTATGTTGAGAAGTTCATAAATTCTTATCATGATGTTGATAGAATTTCAGAATAGCATTTGCTTAAGCAAGAGATTCTATTTACGCTGTTTTTCTGTACTTACTCAGAGTGGTGGGGCATTATAAATGTGTCCAGGGAAGTGTGTGAAACAGCACTTTGTTACAAGCAAAGTTATCACTCCAAGTCAAAGACCAGTGTGGGTTTGCTGGCAAATTTAACATGTATAGAGCTCAGATGCATCTGTCACTTAAACATTTTTTTATGTATTATCTTATTTAAATCTCACAATGACCCCATGAGATGGCTGTATTTACTCTCCCTATTTTCACTTCAGAAAACTCATCCATACAGCCATTAGGTAACATGTCAAGTAACATGCCACAAACATAGTCACTGGCAAAGCCAAAATATGACCCAAGTCTCTCTGAAGTAAGGGGTCTCAATCACCACATAGTAATTATTATTTGGGCAAATGATTAAGGATAAGGGCGGCAAATCCCTTGGTTGGTAGCTTTTAATCATGTTTTAACTGTCTTGAATTTATCATACAGGTTTTTCTTTTGTTGTTTTTTTTTGTTTTGTTTTGTTTTTCTTTTGTTTTTAACAAAGTTTAGCAACTCTGTCAAGAAGGTTTTGCAAAATAAGATTCAAACAGTTACTTTACTCCATTAGCTTAAAGAAAGAAACGCTCTCTGCTAAGCTACAGGCAAGAAGAAACAAGAGTTAGCTCTGAGTTGCTTATAATATATGTTCCAAGAGTTCCTGACAAACTTTGATTATATTTCTCACCAATGTTAGCAGAAAATGTCTTAATAGGGTGAGGAAAAAGGAAAATATCCTGAGGGAATGCACTGAAAGAGTCTTGTTAAACCTGGAATTCACAAATGACTTAGAAGTCACCAATATTTATATGGATTATCTTCATAGTAAAATTTTAGGGTTTTATGTCTCTGAATAATAGAGACATAGAGAAGAATAAAGAATACCACTCAAACTCTCTTAATAGACAAATTCAATAAAATTACTAAGATTTTTAAATGAAGCAAGGTTGTTCATTCAGAGCACATTTTAACAGGCTGCAAATTATAGTCCAAAGATGTATCTAGGCAGGTTGGTAGAGCCAGCAGTAGGCTCAAGTGATGAGCTAACATTGATGTGGTTCGCAATAAGGACCTAAAGATGCCATTTATTCAAAAATGGCTTAAATCATGGCAATTATACTTTCATACAATTTTGAAAATTAGCCAGCCATAGAATATAAATAGACCACAGCAATAAAAAATAGTATGGGTGGATCTTAGCAATTCGTTATTAGGTAAAAAAGTACAGTCCCCCAAATTACAAACAGAACAATCCCCTCAGAACAATGTTAAAAAAAAAAAAAAACTAAAATAAAATAGACACTTTTAAGGTATATGAGTAGATGGAATAAGTAAAAAGAAGAACATGAGAGTAATGAATATGGGATTTAGAATGATGGTTGCCCCAGATTGGAAAAAAGAAGGCTTAAATTGTGGTAAGAAACAGTTTTTACTAGATCTTAGCTTTTGTTCTGGGTGGTGCCTTTTTCAGGTATTTGATGCACAAGTTAAAACAACTGAGTAATGCAGATTAGTAAATAAATTAATCAAAATGGGCCATGCATAAGCTGATGGACAATAGTCAATCATCAACCCAGAATCACGAGGTCCTAAATAAATGAAGAGGAAACATAGAACACCACAACTGGTGGGAAAGTTGAAAGTTTCTTCCAGTTGCTTTTTTTTTTTAAAGATTTTATTTATTTATTTATTTATTTATTTATTTATTTATTTATTTATTTTTAAATATTTTATTTATTTATTTGACAGAGAGAGACACAGTGAAAGAGGGAACACAAGCAGGGTGAGTGGGAGAGGGAGAAGCAGGCTTCCCGCAGAGCAGGGAGCCCGATGCGGGGCTCGATCCCAGGACTCTGGGATTATGACCTGAGCCGAAGGCAGACGCTTAACGACTGAGCCACCCAGGTGCCCCAAGATTTTATTTATCTATTCATGAGAGACAGAGAGAGAGGCAGAGGCAGAGGCAGAAGCAGGCTCCCTGCGGAGCAGGGAAGCCCAATGCGGGACTCGATCCCAGGACCCTGGGATCATGAACTGAGCTGAAGGCAGAGGCTTAACCGACTGAGCCACCCAGGCGTCCCTCTTCCAGTTGCTTTTTAATTGTTTGTTTGCTTATTTTTAACCATTAGTAGCAAAAACACTGAAGCCAGTGTGTTCTTTTTCTCTCCTATAAAAATGTCTGTCATCTTGAATTCATGGTAGTTTGCTTCTGATTTGGGTTTGTGTACTCAAGGCACCCTCTCTCAAGGTATTTTTTTTTTCTTGATGATTCATTTTTATTATTATTTTTAATTGTGATAAAGTAGACATAACATAAAATTTACCATCTTAGGCATTTTTATAGTTCAATATTGTCAAGTATATTCACTTTGTGCCACCAATCTCCAGAATTCTTTCATCATGCAAAACTCTAACTCTATACTTGCTGATTCTTGAATATTATAGTGATTTTACAAAGGACAACCTTGTATCACTGGACTGAAAATGAAGGGTATGCAGAATACATATCCATGATCTGTCAGTGGGTTTAACTTTTAGCTCATTTTACTTGGTCTCTAGTCTAGATTAATACTTCTTTGAGTCTTTTCAATATGTCAGATGCTATTCTTTTCTGTTTTTTATGACAATAAGTTTCAATCACATTTCAGAAATAAATTTAGAACAAATAGTTATAGATATTTGTTCTGATCTAAATACCTTATTGGTATGAATTCTATAAAAAAAGAAAAAGAAAATACAGAATTCTTCTATATTAAGTAAATAAGATTTAAAGAGGAGGAAGATTATTACAGGGTTCTATTTTTTTTTTTTTACCTTGAACCAGCTTATTGGGTGATGAGTTAAAGCAAATCATGAGCTAAATGTTTCTAAAATTGATTTTCAATACATTTGTAGAGGCTTCAGAAAGGAGGGAGTTACTTAAAGAGTGATGAAACGTGGAAGCAATTTTTATGTCTTCTTTGAAATCTAAATGAAAGTTCCAAAGTTAGCACAGAGTAGGTATTGTTCATTAGTTATTTGTTCATTACACACATAATTTACAAAGGGCTCTCTGTATGTCTGGCAAGGTGTGGCACTGAAGGTAGTTCTGTAAAGAGATAAGATAACTGCATATCTCCAGGAGATACGAACTGAGCAGAGAGCTCAGAAGACAGAGCCACAGTGCTCAGGGAGCACTAAAGGGCCCCGAGCGGCTGACCAACATACAGAGCCCGACTTTCCACTGTTTTCAATTATTTGCTCTTAATAGTTTTGACTCTAATTTTTTCTTAAGAACTTAACACTAAAAATAGTAGTTGCAGATTCCTTTCTTCTCTTTGCAAAGGAATACAAATCTCTAAAACATGTTTTAATGGTTTTGTTCTACATTTTCAGCTATTAATTGTAAATCATATAATTCTAAGTTGAATTGATTGTTCAGTCACATAATTGTAAAGTGAAGCGTGTCATCGTAGTTAATGTAGCAATAAAACTAAAATTACAAGCATCAGAGAATCAGGTTTTTGATTAGTGAGTAAGTGTTCTGAAAAGATACCCAAGCACTGAGAATTTGTTGAGCACCAGAAACCAATTTTAATAAATCTTCTAATCTCTGTTTATAGAGGATATTTTTTCCCCCAAATGTTATCTCACTTTTCATCATTTATCTTCAATACCATAATGTCTAGACCCTGTTAAAAATAGAAATTATCCTTTAATCATTATTATCGTACAGTAATTCTAAGATAGTATCACAAAGATAATTTAACTTCTTAAGATAACATAAGCCTTCAAAATAAAGATTCATTAAGATTATACACTGGCTTATTTTGACACAATGCTGTCAAGAATTCAGGAATCACAAATAGAATTACCTTAATAACAACAACCTAGGAGATACCTGATTATCTTCCAGACCTGAAACATTTACTTAAAAGGGGGGAAAAAAGAATCATTGTAGTTGTACCAATATTTAAAAGCTATCATTTTAACTATGATTTAGAGTGGGATTTTCTTTTACTTACCACCTAGTCATTAGAATAAAGCGTCTTTTAAAAAATACTCCTTTTAATTCTTTGTTGGTAAAGAATTTAAAGAAGCAAAATTTCACTTAATTCAATCTAAAAATATAATCAAGCAAAACAATAAGTAAAAACAACAAAAAACCTCATACTTATAGGGGTTGGCAGAAATATGTTCAAGTGATAGTTTTGTTTTTCAATGTTTTGAAGTGGCATATATGTGACATATAAATCACTATCTCTATCTCTCTCTATAAAAGTTTTCCACCATTTTCATGTTTTTCTACTCAAATTGTGTGAGCACGTGTGTGCATATATGCACATGTGCATGGTGTGTATGTATGTGCATATATGTGTACCTTTGCAAAGATGATACAAATATTCAATCCATATTATTAGTTTTTTTTTTATTTTTTTAAGCTTTTATTTATTTATTTGGAGAGAGAGAGAGATGGAGAGAGAGAGCATAAACTGGGGGAGGAGCGGAGGGGCAAGCAGACTCCCTGCTCGGCAGGGAGCCCGTTGTGGGGTTTGATCCCAGGGCCCTGAGATCATGACCTAAGCCAAAGTCAGAGGATTAACCGACTGAGCCACCCAGGTGCCCTCCATATTGTTTTTAAAAAAACAGTAAGGGTAAAAATACATACATGTATATATATATTTTTTTTTCTTTCAGAGTTATAGAATATAGATTACCAGTATAATAAGAGATTATTCTAATGAAATGAAAATTGTGCTCAGTGTCACTTTACATATGCTCAGCTGTTATAAAGTTATATTTTAAACACATTTTTAAAAGAAATTTAATATTAATTTCCTTATGAAAATATAATGGGAGCTGCATGCATTTAAAAATAGAAACTATGATCTGATTATCTTATATTGATTTTATTTGCTTATCTCTATCCAAAATCCAAAATATCTTTGGTTTGTTTGTTCTTTGAAGCAATTTTACTTCCCTTTGAATACAAACAGGTTAGAAAAACTCACAAGTAAATACTGCAATGTCTCTAACAATTATTGTTTCATTCATAATTTATAAAACTCATTAACAGTTATCACTCAGTAAGGTGAAAATGTCAGGCACTTTATTTTTAATTATTTAATCTTAGGCAAGTTACAGTAACATTCAAATAATGATAAGGCCTGTAACGACATCTTAAGGAAATTCTAATTATATCTGCTCTTTGTTACATCTTTGGAGAAGCAATTTAATTGACTCAAGTTAGCCAGTCTAAGGTCAGTCAAATGGCCCTTGGCCTAATTCAGAGATGCCAAAACTGAAAAGGAATACATAGAAGGGAAAGTTACAACTTGTTCATAAAACCTAATTAAGGACAAAAATTCAGAGCCCTAAAAATGCAGATGGACATCTCTATCAAATAACAGGATTCAAGTATTTGAATGGTTGTGAAAAAAAGTTGGGAAAATGTTGGTCTAAATGCCATATGGTAGAGGATTTGAATAACCAAGGGAGCAAAGACTGCCCTGGGTTCCAAGAATAGAGAGGGGAAGGAGATCTGAGCTCAAAAAATGAAGTACTGAAAAATAAGGGTAACAGCACCAAAAATAGAGCTTGCATGATTGAAACTGGCTGGTGGGGGTGGGGGCGTGGGGAGGGCAGTGGGGGTGGGAGGGGGAGAGTGTTATGGATGGGAGTTTGAACTCTTAAGTTTGGGTATGATCTGCCCATGTAGCTTCCTGCATGAAGTCTTGGGTGAGAACTGTCTCTCCCTTTCCTTTTTTCAGGACTCAGCTCAAAGCCTCTTTCACATTTAGCCTTCTTCCACCCAATGTCTATGAATGCTAATCCACTTGTGTTTATCATATCCATCTGCTACTTTCCTTTTGCAAGTAAATTTAGTTTGGGACCCTTTCCTGGGTGTAAAGATCGATGAAATGCAATGGAATTAGAATACTAAATTTGAGTACCTACTTCACTGCTCATGAGCAGCTAATGCTGTGCTTTCACATATTATCTCAATACTATCCTCAGAATGAATCCGTTCTACTTGGAATATATCTGACCTCCTCTGGATGGTCCTTTCTTATAAAAGTCCATTTTAATATCACTTCCCCGGAAAAGCCTTCTCTGAAGACCAGCTAAAGCAGTGTTTTCATCTTGCCATTTGCAGTGACGCGGAGGGAGCTAGAAAGTATTATGCTAAGCGAAATAAGTCAGTCAAAGACAAATACCATATAATTCTACTCACATGTGGAATTTAAGAAACAAAACAAACAGGCATATTAAGAAACAAAACAGACAAGTGTACGGGAAAAAAGAGAGAGAGGCAAACAAAGAAACAGTGTTCACGATAGAGAACAAACTGATGGTTATCAGAGGGGAGGTGAGCAGGGGATGGGTGAAATAGGTGGTGGGGATTAAGGAGGGCACTTGCTATGATGAGCACTGGGTGTTGTATGGACGTGTTGAATTAGTATATCATACACCTGAAACTAATATTACACTCTATGTTAACTAACTGGAATTTAAACAGAAACTTAAAATGAATGAATGAATGAATGAATGAATGAATGAATGAATGAAGACAGGTTTTTTCCCCAGGATTACCACCACAGTTTTTAACCACACTTAAGTGATATTTTCTTTTTTGTTTCCTTTTTTCTTCTCCATCAAACACTCCCTTTAGAAACTGGAGGCACCATGAGAACAGAGATCTAACCAGTTTTATTCTCCCCTGGATGCCCAGCATCTGGAAGAGTGCTAGAGATGTCATAGGAGCACAATAATCACATATTGCACGAAAGTGAGAGGAATGCTAGTGTATCGTGATACCTAAAAGCAGTTTTAAGAAATCCACAGAGGGATTGGTAATTTTGAATTTGTGGTGCAGTCACATGTGAATGGAAGTGCAATTACGCTTGTGGATAGATTTTATCATTCTGTACAACATACAGGTCACAGTGTTCATTATCTTCCTAAGCGTATGACTTAAATATATGACTCACTGAAGCCTCGTGACTATACCGATCTTGAGTGACAAGGAGCATTGCTTCTACTTCTCCCCCTCTTCAGTACCTGGCTCAGTATCACATGCGTAGTAAGCATTCAATAATTATTGAAAAATGATCTGCAAAATTCCGCTTAAAATTAGAGACAGAAAAGGAGTTCTTGTCAGAGTTCTGGCAGAAGTCTGACAATATCCTGACAGTCCGTTACAGGGACCAGATGGGACCTGCACATCAGCACCCAGGCTGGGGGGCCAACACACCCATGAACGAGGCGATTGTTTTACCTCTGTGGTTACTAGACAGCATGTGCCCCACAGGAACAGATTAATCACCAGCACACTAAGCAGGGTGCCGTATCACAAAAGTTAATTTATTGGGATGTTCACAGGGTTTCCAATGTTTGTATTTTCTTAATTTCAAATATTCACTAAGAATAAAAAACGTGGCAATTCTCTTTTATCAATAACTTTGATTTTAAATGAGAAGTTATTTATTCTGAGACTTTCTCCCTAAATAATTGATTTACAGGGTAAAGCATTAGAGGGGAATGTCTTATGCAGCCATGATGTGAGTTAATAGAACTGGAGTCAGAAGGTCATTCAGACGTCGTATAAAAGCATTTTTGCTTATACTCAGTATATACTCATGTATGAAAACCCTCTTGTTTTAGATTTCCTTGAGGAAAGGGAAATAACAAAGCGCTTTTCAGGCATGCTATGCAGAGAAGGGTGTTTAAATATTCCACTAAAAAATTATTGCATTTAAAATTACAAACTCATTTAGCTTGGTTATTTTCTTAATATAAGTGCTTAAAAATAGGGTTACAGTAATGAATTTTAAGTAACTTAATCTTCATAATCACATACTGAGTTGATGTTAAATAAGGAGAAAAATAGTACAAAAATTGCATTATGATTTTTAAGTCGACCAAAGATAACTGTCACATTTATAAACATGGAATTACTTTACTAACATTCTGCTAAAAACAAAACAAAACAAAAAACAATCTCCTTGAAGTGTCCAAGTTCTAGCTTAAGTGTGTTGTGTTTATGTTTGTCCACTGTTTTTTTTTTTAAATAATTCCAATTATTTTGTGGTTAAATAACCAGCAGAGTCAAGTTCTCAAGCAAATGTGGGGACCTAAGTTTTAGCAAGGCAAAACTAAGTTGTGTCAACTTATTCCACAAAACTATGGGGTTATCTTAGGTAGGCTATGTAATGTATATATTGCTTTTGTACAATGCTTTTTCATTTTAAAATCCATAGGAAAACTTCCTTCCCCCCGAAAGATATTTAGTATTTTTTATATTAAAAACAAACATAAATTACTTTAAACAGAAAAATTTTAAGTATTATACTGCTTCTTCCTTGAATACTATAAGGTTAACTAATAGATTTTAAGTTTTTGGTGGGGCTCATTAAAAGATCTTACCTAATACAGTAATGCTTTGAACATTTTATTTTATTTTATTTTTTAATATTTTTAAAAAGATTTTTACTTATTTATTTATTTGAGGGAAAGAGAGAGGGAGAGAGCATGAGCAGGGGGAAGGGGCAGAGGGAGAGGGAGAAGCAGGCTCCCAGAGAGCAGGGTCCTGGGAACACGACCTGAGCCGAAGGCAGACCCTTAACCAACTGAGCCACCCAGGCGTCCCTGAACATTTTATATATAATATTTAATTTTGACACAAATGAGTTTCATGGGAAATGATTTTTAATTAATTAAAAAGGAACAAAGATGTTAAATATTATCTCAAAATGAAAGTAAACTATTTGAAGATCAATTTCAAAGATCATTGAAAAATGGAATCAGATTGTAACAGAAATCTATGGAAAAGCATGGGAAATAAGATGTAAAACAGCATATGTTTTGTTTGAGTCTATTAATAGTCAAAAGGTAAATACTACTACTAAGAACATTAACATTTTTCTTTTGGTTGCCTCCATGGTTCTAATTTGTATACTTCAGGAATGATATATAATGAGGATGCCCATTAAATTTGGAGGTAAAACAACATCCTTTTGAGGTCTCATTTTATGGCTTTGGTAGTAAGGCAAAGTATTAAAAGAGAAGTTTTAGCTGAGTAAAAATTAAAAATGAGATGCTAGGTCAAGAAGAAAAAACTTTCTATTAGGCGGCCAACAATCCTAAGGATAATTTCACCCATGTTCAGCTATAAATACATGGAAACTGGAGATTAGAAAGTTTTTTGCTTTCCCTAGAGAAGGATATTGCACCTGAGACAGTTCTATAATGTGTCCTACAACCCCCAAGGTGAGGAGTAGGTGCCAGGAAGGGAGCTTTGACGGGACCTCAAGAAGCACCTGCTGCTGAACATGCAGTTGGTGGAACATTTTAGACTACTGTCTAAAGGTGAGAGAGAGACTGACAAGCTTCAGGGAAAACAGAGACCAGACTCAGTGGCTATACTGACATCAGCCTGAACTTCTAGAGTGTGTCCAGGAAAAGACACATGATGGTTTTCCATGGAACAGATGGGAGCCATGCTCGCTCAAAAATGGGATGGCATGAGGTCACCTTAGGTCCTGTTCAAGAATGTTGAGTGGAAAGACTTAATAATATCTAGTCAAAGTGCAATCCATCACAGGGTAAAAAATGGGAGCATACCAGTCAGAGAAGAAATGTAGTCACACTTATCCAGAGAACTGCAAGGGAAAGAACTCCAGAAAGAGGAAATTCCCCCCAAAACTCACTAAGAATGACTTTGAAAGAAAAGTCACCTTTAAACATCTGACAAGGCCAGAAAGTTGAGAAGTGAGGTCCCTCTGACAATGACAGTAGACACTTGTCTGAACCCCTCACCTCCTCCCTTCTCCTGATTTGACTAGAGGGGTCATAAACTATGTTTAATAAGCTTCAAGAAGAGGAGGAGTGCTAGATACGGACAAAGAGAAGTCTCTGAACATCTCCCTGCCCGGAGCCTTTCCTCACATGGCTCGTCCAAACAGGGAAAGGTAGAAGGAACAGAGGTTGAAAGTTTTATTACATCAGACTGGACCTTTTAACTGTTGGATGACAACCACGTGTACTACCTGAGAGTGACCTCGAAAACCATGGTTGCCTGCTGGAGTTACCGAACAGGTCCAGAGAAGACTTCCACAGAATAGATTGAAAGGAATTGTGGGAGGTAAAATAAAGTTGTTTATGATTACACTCCATTAGTTGACATACCAGTCACTGTTAGGTTAGTAGGTAAAATAAATAATAACTGTAGTCTCGAGTAAGTTTATTTCTCATTAGTCTACTTGTCTGCCTTTATAGCCCACTTGAAAAAGGAAAAAAAAAAAAGAGAGAGAGAGAAAGAGAGAGAGAAAAAAAAAAGCAAAGGAAACCAAGAAACAAATCCTTGAATAATATGAATACAAAAGCAGTACTTAGTCTAATAAATCATCCCCTTTGTAACTTGTTTGCTTACATCCTGGTTTAGAGACTCACTCCACCCCTGCATGGTTTGAACTGCTTCCAAAGTGAGTAACATTTTCAGATGGAAGGATCCCAACAATTCATTAACTCAGAAGTCCAACTAACTAACATAACCAAACAGAGTACTGGAGATATATATATACTGTATACTATGACTACATTAAAAAAATGAGAGAGAGACAGAAGGAGGAGAGAGGGAGAGACTTTCAGCTTATATATATAACTCCTGGAGTTTACATAGAGAGAGCTCTGGATTTTATATGGATTATTACTGGGATAGCTTAAGCCTGGTTGGGGTAGAGAATGTTCATTTGTAGTCAAAGTGCCAGATACCACATAGTTTAGAATCATTTGTTTAGAAACCATAGGCCCTTAAATTATCTAGTACAAATGTCAAAAACTCATTATTATGTGCACATGAACAGGTTTCTGATGCATCACTTATAAATTAATGATAAATGGATGTAAATGTCCGTCCACCATTGACCATCTTTCTTGAGGACTATTAAAATTATTTTTTCATTACTCCCTCTGACTCTAGAGATGGTGTAGGATGTTAAGGGCTAGGCCAGGGAAATCTAGTTTCTTTACCTTGAATTGGGAGAAATATACACATGGAAATATATACAGGGAAAACAACTTTACTCAGTTTCTCAAACATGTTTTCCCTCCATCCTAAATGAATAAGGAAACAATGAACTGCAAGTTCCAAATATAAATGCAAACTATTTTTAATCAACCAGTTAACAACAACCCAAGTTTTACCCACCTATCTTGAACTAGTTCAAATCCCATGCACATATGACAACAGTAGACACTCAACTGATTTTTTTTAACGAAAAAATGAAAAAGAAACGTTATCTAAAGTAGAACAAAAGAAGAAAAATATACAAAGTTCAGTCACTGAAAAGTATCCCTGGGGGTGCCTGGGTGGTGCAGTCCGTTAAGCGTCCCACTCTTGGTTTTGACTCAGGTCTGATTTCAGGGTCATGGGTTTGAGTCCCGCGTCAGGCTCTGCGCTTAGTATGGAGTCGGCTTGAGTTTCTCTCTCCCTCTCTCTGTACCCCCCTACTCTCTCTCTCTCTCTGAAATAAATAAATCTTAAAAAAAAGAGAAAGCCTTCTAAGTTTTACTTCTACAAATGCATATAGTTGGTTTCAACCCCAAAGACTGACAAAACCAAATCAAAGGAGCATTATTTTGGGTATAATTCTGCTAAGATATATATTCAATGATGCTTAAGAGATACTTAGTTATTTGATTTAAAAAAATATATTCTCTGTACATTATTTAGTGGATAATGTTAATTACTGGTACTACAGAATAATTACGTAGTCTTTAATTCTTTGAGTTCAATTATAATCTTACTCTCTCCCAACAATGTCACCCCTCCAATTCTTACAATATTGAAGGAAGAAAACTTACAGAGTATCAGAAAATCTGAAGAGCTCTGCAGCAGACCAGAGTTCATAAAGCTGATACACATTAGAGAGTCACAGAGAACTTTTATAGTGGCAAATAAACTCTTACATAAGCAAGAAAAGTAAAGGTCAGCCGATTTTTTTATTTTCGCCATGTAGGGTGGAGAAAAATAAATTACCTCAGGATGTTTACTTGTAATGAATACTTTCCAAGGCTATCTCCTGAAAGAAAAATAAATCCTCCCAGGTAAGTTCCTTGCAGAGCTAGCTAATCTTTATAATTCTCTCCAAATAGACAACATATACTCTTCTTGTTGACTGGCTAAGGAAACATTTATGTTTGCCTCAGGTAGCCTAAGTTAATGAGAAAAAAGTGAGTCCCCTAAATAATTTTTTTTCCAGAAAATCTGTTTTTTATTCCCTCTCTGTAAGTGTAGTGATCAATGTGAATGATTCCTGAGCATTTCTTCTGCCTAAGGTAATTGATTGATGTAAGCAAATCGTGGTTCCAGCACCCCTATTTTGAGTTCAAAAATTGGAATTGACATTTTCTGGCCAATGAGATATGAGTGTTCTAGAAAGGTTTCCTTGCTGCTAAGAAAAAGACATAATAAATGATGATCTTTAATCCCTTTACATTTTCTTGTCTGAATGTGACCCCTGAAATTGTCACAGTCATCTTGCTACCAACCTAAGGATAATGCCAACAAAGAATGGCAGACAGAAGAGACAGAAATAACTGGGTCCTTGATAATGTCATTAAGCAGATGATATTCCATCTCTGTATCCACCCAAACTCTGGACATTATTCTTACTATAAAATATAATAAATTCCTTAAATTTTAGGTGTCTTTTATTCTAAGTGTAATACATCGGTCTCACAATCAAGAGAGAAAAATATAACAAAATTGCCAATTCAAAAAAAAAAATGAAGAAACGTATTCTGTAGCATCTTTGCCAATTCAAAAAAAAATGAAGAAATGTATTCTGTAATGTCTTTTATGTGTAAGACATTGTACTATGTGCTAAAGGAGAATCAGAAGTGCATGGAAAATAGCTCACTCCCCATTCAAAGATGGTATAATTTGGATGGGGGATAAATTTATTTATGCCAATGAATAATGATAATTCTATCAAGTAGGACAACTGACATTGAAATTAAAATATATAATGTTCTAGTAAACAAAAAGAACTGTCACATCCCCTAACATAACAGGGAGCCTTGGGGAGCAAAAGGCAATAAAAGGGTAAAATTTGGTAACTGCCTTCGAGAATTCAGAGAGTGAGATGAGCAAGAAAGTGAATGGCAATTTCAGGAAGCTTTAGCAAAGGCACAAAACTAGAACGGAATTTATTTTGAAAGGAACTAACAGAGCAGACTGAGTAAAAGAATGAGAGAGAGGAAGGGAGGGAAGCAGAAAATAAAGTGCAAGTGAGGGAATAAAAGAACAGTGGATAAAAATAAGACTGGAAACAGGGAAAGCCTTAGAAGTTAATAGAAATCTGGAGTTCATTCAACTTCATTGGAAATCAAGAACTCCAGAAGTGTATAAACAGAGAAGAAATATGGTCAGATTTTTATTTGTTTAAGAGATAACACTGATGGTCATGGTGAATGGATTAGATAGGGAGAAAAATGGAGATTCCCTTTTATAAGATAAACTCAGTTGAATAATGGTATTATCACTTACACTACAGGGAAATATTGAAATGCTTGCCACCTTATCAGTTTGGCCTGTCAGCTGAGGCTTTACTAGGTCTGCATCACAGCTCAGTTCTTTCTTTATCTAATACTACTTCCCCAGTGGCCCTCTTACACGTGTTGATCCCCAGAACACTCCCTTACAAATACCTATAAACTAATCTGCCTCTCCTGGTTGGCTTCTGGGGGAATTTAACCTACAGCACAACAGTAAGAATGGTTCCAGATCCACATCCTTCTCTTGGAATGGGATCACGTTGGGCTGGATCTGATTATTCCATTTTGGTCTAATGTTGGGAGAAGGAAATGTCCAATCAATGTGCATGTCTATCCTGAACCTGTCCCACAGAGGGATCCACAGAGTATTCCCTAGCTGAAGAGAGAGGCCTTATGGACGAACAGTGGAAAAGCCTACTTGAAGTGAGAGGTATCCCATCCCATGTGTGCTTACCGTTGCCCCTAAGTCTATTAAATACCTATAGAAATAGTCCTTTCCTTCAAGAAAAGATCAGAATCTTATCCCTCTAATATAAACAACAGTAAAACAAAACAAATAAAACAAAACAAAAACACCCCCAAACACAAAACAAACCAGTTGGTGTACTTAAATTTTACTTTCCAGAGAGGAGAAATGTTCTGAAAGATCTAATTTTTACTCTCTTCCTCTACAGCCACTTACTCATCAAAGCTTATTGAGCATATAACTGTACAATTCATTGTAGAAGAGTCAAAATTTCATTCGAACAGAGTAAAGATAATACGAAGGATATCTGCAAATATTTACTGAATTCGTTTGGTTAAAGATGTTGCTATAATCCCGGTGATTCCACACTAAAGGCCTGTGGCAAATATGAAGTAATGATGGCCATTTTTCAATAGGCACATCCTTGTTTGTACAAACACTTTTAAGTAAACACATATCCTAAATTTTGACACTTCAATTGAATACTTTCTACAGATTTTTTTTTTTAACTTGCCAGAGGAAAATATCCCCAACCAGTCACTCCTAACTCAATTACGTGTTGTAGATTGCTTTAAGTCTAGAGCGTACAAAGGACATCCTTCAGCCCCACAGAGTCCCAACATGTGTGGTTTCTTCCACAGAGAAGTTTGGATTTTTGCCGAAGGGCATAGAGCCAATGCAAACCACGTAGGTCTAAACACTGCTAAAGCACTCCATTTTGACACTTAAACTTGCTACTGTGGAGTACCTTTTAGCACTGGAGTGATTTATATAAATTTTCAATGTGGATACCTACATAAATATAAGTTATTTCCTTTGTATACATAACCTCTTCTTGAATTATACATTTTATAAAGACAAAGGAATATCAGTCGGGCAGAAAATCTCTAGCATAGACCTTAATTTTACAATGTGTTCAAATAACCATTTATTTCAATAGTATCATGAGAGAAATCAATATTTCATAAACATTTATTTTATTAAATATTAGCACATTTCAAGGATGGAATGCAGCCAAAGAGAGATTTGCTTAAAATAGTCACAGAAGGAAGTTATGTTATCAGAATTTATTTTAAGCAGTGATCTAATACACTCATTTCAGATAAATGAACTTTTTCTTCTAATCCCCAAAGGCAGAGAATAGCACAAGGACAAATTCCCTTGAAAGTATGAATTGCTTTTTTCTATTACACTAAAACTGAGACATATTTGGAAAAATGCTTTGTTAGTTATGTAGCAGCTCTTAAAGCAAAAATGTGAATCTGACTAGGATTTTCTTTGGTGGCTCTCATAAAAGGAGTTTTCTCTTGATATATTTACTGATGAATGAGATATTACTTGATACCATCAATAGGCTCTCCGATACAAATATTTTTTAAAAAAATTACTAAGGAAAAAATATACCCTTAAAAATAAATGAAATGGAGCATGGAATGTTTTTCCATCTTTTTGTGTCTTCTTCAATTTCTTTCGTGAGCTTTCTGTAGTTCCTAGAGTATAGATCCTTTACCTCTTTGGTTAGGTTTATTCCAAGGTATCTTATGGTTTTTGGTGCTATTGTAAATGGAATCATTTCTCTAATTTCTCTTCCTACAGCTGCATTGTTAGTGTATAAGAAAGCAACTGATTTCTGTGCATTGATTTTCTATCCTGCAACATTACTGAATTGCTGTATAAGTTCTAGTAATTTGGGGGTGGAGTCTTTGGGTTTTCCACATAAAGTATCATATCATCTGTGAAAAGAGAGAGTTTGACTTCTTCTTTGCCAATTTGAATACCTTTTATTTCTTTTTGTTGTCCGATTGCTGTTGCTAGGACTTCTAGTACTATGTTGAACAAGTGACAAGAATGGGCATCCTTGATGTGTTCCTGATCTTAAGGGAAAGGCTCTCAGCTTTTCCCCATTGAGGATGATATTTGCTGTGGGTTTTTCATAGATGGATTTTATGAACTTGAGGAATGTTCCCTCTATCCCTATATTCTGAAGAGTTTTAATCAGGAAAGGATGCTGTATTTTGTCAAATGCTTTTTCTGCATCAATTGAGAGGACCATATGTTTCTTCTCTCTCCTCTTATTAATGTGTTCTATCACGTTGATTGATTTGCAAATGTTGAACCACCCTTGCATCGTGGGGATAAATCCCACCTGGTCGTGGTGGATGATCCTTTCAATGTATTGTTGGATCCTATTAACTAGGATTTTGTTGAGCATTTTGGAATCCATATTCATCAGGGATATCAGTCTGAAATTCTCCTTTTTTGATGGGGTCTTTGCCTGGTTTGGGGATTAAGGCAATGCTGGCCTCATAGAATGAGTCTGGAAGCTTTCCTTTGGTTTCTATTTTTTTAAACAGCTTCAGGAGAATAGGTATTATTTCTTCTTTGAATGTTTGGTAGAATTCCCCAGGGAATCCATCAGACCCAGCACTCTTGTTTTTTGGGAGGTTTTTGATCACTGCTTCAATCTCATTACTGGTTATTGGCCTATTCAGGTTGTCAATTTCTTCCTGTTTCAGTCTTGGGAGTTTATAGATTGCAGGAAGGCATCCATTTCTTCCAGGTTGCTCAATTTATTGGCATATAGTTGTTGATAATAATTTCTAATAATTGTTTCTATTTCCTTGGTGTTAGTCATGATCTCTCCCCTTTCATTCATAATTTTATTAATTTGGGTCCTTTGCCTTTTCTTTTGGATAAGACTGGCCAGTGGTTTATCCATCTTATTAATTCTTTCAAGGAATCAGCTTCTAGTTTTGTTGATATGATCTACTGTGTTTCTGGTTTCTAATTCATTGATCTCTGCTTTACTTTAATTATTTCTCTTCTAATGCGTGGCTTAGGCATCGTTTGTAGCTTTTTCTCTAGTTCTTTAAGGTGTAGAGTTAGTTGGTGAATTCGGGATTTTTCTATTTTTTTGAGTGAGGCTTGGATGGCTATGTATTTCCCCCTTAGGACCGCCTTTGCAGTATCCCATAGGTTTTGGACCAATGTGTTTTCGTTCTCATTGGTTTCCACGAATTGTTTAAGTTCTTCTTTGATTTCCTGGTTGACCCAGACATTCTTGAGCAGAGTGGTCTTTAGCTTCCAAGTGTTTGAATTTCTGCCAAATTTTTTCTTGTGATTGAGTTCCAGTTTTAAAGCATTATGGTCTGAGAATATGCAGGGAATAAGCTCAATCTTTTGGTATCAGTTAAGACCTGATTTGTGACCCAGTATGTGGTCTATTCTGGAGAAAGTTCCATGTGCGCTCAAGAAGAATGAGTATTCTGTTGTTTTAGGGTGGAATGTTCTGTATGTATCTATGAGGTCCATCTGGTCCAGTGTGTCATTCAAAGCTCTTGTTTCCTTGTTGATTTTCTGCTTAGATGATCTGTCCATTGCTGAGAGTGGAGTACTGAGGTCTCCTACAATGAACGTATTGTTATCAATATGACTCTTTATTTTGGTTAACAGTTGGCTTATGTAGATGGCTGCTCCCATGTTGGGGGCATAGATATTTACAATTGCTAGATCTTCTTGTTGGATAGACCCTTTAAGAACGATATAGTGTCCTTCTGTGTCTCTAACTACAGTCTTTAGTTTAAAATCTAATTTGTCTGATATAAGAATTGCTACCCCAGCTTTCTTTTGAGGTCCGTTCGCATGGAAGATGGATCTCTATCCCTTCACTTTCAGTCTGGATGTATCTTTAGGTTCAGAATGAGTCTGTTGTAGACAGCATATGGATGGGTCCTGTCTTTTTATCCAATCTGCAACCCTGTGCCATTTTATGGGAGCATTTAGGCTGTTCACATTGAGAGTGATTATTGAAAGATATGAATTTATTGTCATCATGTTAATTCTTGCATGGCCGGCATAGAGTTCACATATTCTTTCAGTTTCTGCCCATCTTGGAAGCTCTGCATCTCTCCATCCATTCTAAATGACAGCCTTGCCAGATAAAGTATTCTTGGCTGCATGTTCTTCTCATTTAGTACCCTGAATATGTCTTTCCAGGCCTTTCTGCCTTGCCAGGTCTCTGTGGATAGGTCTGATGTTATTCTGATGTTCCTCCATCGGAAGAATAAATATTGTTAAAATGTCTATGCTACCCAGAGCAATCTATACCTTCAATGCCATCCTGATCAAAATTCCAATGACATTTTTCAAAGTGCTAGAACAAACAATCTTAAAATTTGTATGGAATCAGAAAAGAACCTGAATCGCCAAGGAAATGTTGAAAGAGAAAAACAAAGCTGGGGCCATCACGTTGCCCGATTTCAAGCTATATTACAAAGCTGTGATCACCAAGACAGCATGGTACTCGCACAAAAACAGACATATAGACCACTGGAACAGAATAGAGAGCCCAGATATGGACCCTCAACTCTGTGGTCAAATAATCCTTGACAAAGCAGGAAAAAATATGCAATGGAAAAAAGACAGTCTCTCCAATAAATGGTGCTGGAAAAATTGGACAGCTATATACAGAAGAATGAAACTCGACCATTCGCCTACACCATACACAAAGATAAACTCAAAATGGATGAAAGACCTCAGTGTGAGATAGGAATCTATCAAAATCCTAGAGGAGAACATAGGCAGTAACCTCTTTGACATTGGCCACAGCAACTTCTTTCAAGATACATCTCCAAAGGCTAGTGAAACAAAAGCAAAAATGAACTTTTGGGACTTCATCAAGATAAAAAGCTTCTGCACAGCAAAGGAAACAGTCAACAAAACAAAGAGGCAACCCACAGAATGGGAAAAGATATTTGCAAATGACACTACAGATAAAGGGCTGGTATCCAAGATCTATAAAGAACTTCTCAAACTCGACACCCAAAAAACATATAATCAAGTCAAAAAATGGGCAGAAGACATGAACAGACACTTCTCTGAAGAAGACATACAAATGGCTAACAGACACATGAAAAAATGTTCCTTATCATTAGCCATCAGGGAAATTCAAATCAAAACCACATTGAAATACCACCTTACACCATTTAGAATGGCAAAAATTGACAAGGCAAGAAACAACAAATGTTGGAGAGGTTGTGGAGAAAGGGGAACCCTCTTACACTGTTGGTGAGAATGCAAGTTGGTAGAGCCACTTTGGAAAACAGTGTGGAGGTTCCTCAAAAATTTAAAAATAGAGCTACCCTATGACCCAGCAATTGCACTACTGGGCATTTACCCCAAAGACACAGATGTAGTGAAAAGAAGGGCCATATGCACCCCAATGTTCAGAGCAGCAATGTCCGCAATAGCCAAACTGTGGAAAGAGCCGAGATGCCCTTCAACAGATGAATGGATAAAGAAGATGTGGTCCATATATACAATGGAATATTACTCAGCCATCAGAAAGGATGAATATCCAACTTTTACATCAACATGGATGGGACTGGAGGAGATTATGCTAAGTGAAATAAGTCAAGCAGAGAAAGTCAGTTATCATATGGTTTCGCTTATTTGTGGAACATAAGGAATAGCATGGAGGACATTAGGAGAAGGAAGGGAAAAATGAAGGGGGGAATCGGAAGAGGAGAAGAACCATGAGAGACTATGGACTCCGAGAAACAGACTGAGGGTTTTAGAGGGGAGGGCGGTGGGGGAATGGGTTAGCCCGGTGATAGGTATTAAGGAGGGCACGTACTGCATGGAGCACTGGGTGTTGTATGAAAACAATGAATTGTGGATCACTGCATCGAAAACTGGTGATGTCTTGTATGGTGACTAACATAATATAATAAAATTAAATTTAAAAAAATAAATGAAATGGAACTATAATGGCAGAATGAAGGTAAGTTTTTCAAATTCTAGCACATAACTCACTGCTTATCAAACTACAGAATAATATTTTTTTTAAGAAAATAATCTTATGAGTTTGTAAGTGTATTTGGATTATCACAAGTTAAGAACAACTACTGGCAAAATTTTACCCTCACACTTTCTTTTAGAATTGTCTAATACATGCATATACATTTGCATTTAAAGACTATTTTTTTTTATTAAGTCTGAGCATTCATAACAGATATCTCCTTCTTTTGGTGGACTTCAAAAATAGACAGAAGAACTACTTAAAAATTAAATTATTAAAAGGCAAAAAACATTGTTTCTGATACAGGCATTAATTAAGCAATATTAACATATATGGAAATAAATATTTTGCCTATGTAGACTAAAGCCCTTAGTCCTGAATGATATTCAAATAACTGAGCAATGAATAGTTATTAAATGCATTTCAAAAATTAGAGGTTTAAGATAAAGTGGTCATTGTAGGTGAAAGCTATTTGAAGCTTTGAAGTCCTATGATGACTTATAAACAGCTCTTTTTTGAATGGAAAGAATCCTCTATTAATTCGGTATTGGAGATTATTGACCTGAAATCTTGTAATGGCTCCTAGCATTTTTTTTTTTTTTTGGCAATACTTCTGAAAAAGGAGAGAAAGAAAAAACAATCTAAGATGTCTTGTAGATGCAGAATGGTCATGTATTATGTCTTCTCATCATTCAATCCTTTCCAGTCTTGGCGTCCATCTTGGCTTGCACAGATATTGGTATTTGCTAAAGTACAGTGTGGCACTCTTTCCTTTGGGCAAAAGGAAATTTTCAGTTTGCTAACTGAAAATGTAAAGCACCACAGCAGTTGCCTTTTGTTTTTTCTATAACTAGCATATTTTTTCTTTTAGTGGTAGATTGTTCTTCATGAGTCCATAGTTGGGGGTATTATTAATCTTCACTCTCTCAGTGTGATATGGGCCATAGGAGAAAACTATTCAATTAAAAAATAAATGTGTGGGAAAAAAAATCGTGGTGTTAAAATGCCACCATAGTCACACTGCCAATTTACAGTATTGATATTTGTTCATTGAAAGTTAATAAAAACTTAATTTTACAATAATTGCTATAGGTATAAATGTTAATTATTGATGAATAACTCATTTGCCAGCTTTTCAATCTAAATCATTGCATTTCTCTTGTATAATCTCTTTCATTCATATTTTCAAGGGTTTTATTACTATGCTTATTCACTCTTTTTTTTTTTTTAATATTTTATTTATTTATTTGAGAGAGAGAATGAGATAGAGAGAGAGAGCATGAGAGGGGGGAGAGTCAGAGGGAGAAGCAGACTCCCTGCCGAGCAGGGAGCCCGATGCGGGACTCGATCCAGGGACTCCAGAATCATGACCTGAGCTGAAGGCAGTGGCTTAACCGACTGAGCCACCCAGGCGCCCCTATGCTTATTCACTCTTAACAGAGAACATGTCTATGTACTTAAATCCACAAAAATCTAAAATGTGTATCTGAAGCAAGGTGTTCTTTTAATGTGTTCTTTTTGGACATGTAAGTGACCTAGTGCATTTGACACTGAGTCACTTAAAACAAAAGAAAGGCATGGATGAAGAAAAATGCATATTCAGTTAACTACAAATAAATAAACTAACCTTCTTAAAATTTTTGTTTAAGTCAACCAGACTGAGCAGGAAGATGTGGTCCTTGGCTCCTACAAGCAGCCTGCCCCTCTCCTCATCCAACAGGATGGTTTGGAAATCTAGTCCTTCTGATGAACCCAAAAAGGGAATGCAGCTGTTTGAAAGCAGCAAGTCTATGGGAAAGTAAAAGAGAAATAGAAAGAAAGAAAAAATTAATTAGCAAAATATTTATTTGCCTCAATACATACATTTTTGCACTCTGTAAATGAATATATACAGCACAAATGCTCCAATTTAGATATAAGCAAACAATATACAGTTTTAAGCACACATTCATTTAGAAATCAGTGTGATTTATGACATTTGTATTTTACTGATACAATATTGATCTTACACATGAAAAAATGCAAGATGCTAAAATGAGTATTAAAGCAATTAAATGCAAAATATTTCACAACTCTGGTCATCTTCTTAAGTTATAAATTAAAACATCAATCTACAGTACATTTGCACACTGGTTAAATCAATCAATATATGCAAAATAAGCATCAAACTAAGTGTGTGATAAACCTCAGAGCATTTCTCTGCCCTCTACTTTTGATAATGTTAAGATTCATGACTGTGGGGCACCTGGGTGGCTCAGTCGGTTAAGCGGCTGCCTTCGGCTCAGGTCATGATCCCAGGGTACTGGGATCGAGTCCCGCATCGGGATCCCTGCTCAGCAGGGAGCCTGCTTCTCCCTCTCTCTCTGCCTACTTGTGTTCTCTCTCTATCTCTCTGTCAAATAAATAAATAAAATCTTAAAAAAAAAAAATTCATGACTGTGTTTGGAGGATTATACTGTTCCTATTTCATGTATTTGTGAAGTAAACAGAGAAACCCAAATGCAAGAAAATGGATTCTGAAAGATATATGATTCTGAACCAATAATGGGATCAAACTGTAAAGCAGGAAGGGACCTTGAAAATCAATTAATACAAATTCATGATTTTATAAATGAAGGTGTTTAATTCCTCCAAGGTGAAGCCACATGCCCTAAAGTCACAACATCACATGGTGGTAACCTCAGTCCCAGTCCCCATTTCTTTTTGACACTTGTCTGTATGTCCTAATTATTTTTTTCATTCACAGTTGTGATATGGACTGACTCTTATTTAAACTTAGGTCTGGGTTTACAGAAATCCAAATCTTTTCAATAGATTTTGCCTCAAGTACTTGTCATACCTTCTCATTTTCTACAACTGTATAATATTAAATACCAATAAAGTAATAATATCACTCATTACTTATTAAAGTCCATTAAATGTTTCTGGACTTTAAAACTAAATCATTATTTTCATTAAGTCATTATTAATTGATGAGAAAAATATAAAAAATATAAAGAGACAATGTCTCAGAAATAGGTTATCAAGATACTTCTAAAATGTATTATGGCAGTTTTCAACCCCTAATAAAATGTATCTTTGGTCTTTGAAATTTAAAGCCTATATGTTCCACAGATCAACTGTGGGCTTTATTATTTCATATTTTTGAGAATTCCCTCACTCTTTCCTAATTTACAATGGTTAAATGTTACTTCCCTTATTCAGCAAGACAGATTTTGATCTTAGTTTGACAAACCAAAAGGCTGTATGCTCAAGAATATATGATACCATTTGATTTCTCAGGTGAGGTGGTCTTATTAATGTTTATGAATCATGCTTTATGTACACTGGATAGAAGTCTGAACTCTACACTAATTATTTTCTATTAAGCTAGATATAACTTTAAAAGTTTTTCAGACCAGAGACACATTGAATAATATTTTCTAGCATCTCCAAATACAGTAAGCTTATTTTTGTAGGACTCATATCCAATAAACATTCCATACTAACTATAAAGCAGAGCTGAGGAAAGAATAATATAAGCTATTAATAAATCATGGAGGTGTGAAGAATAAAGTACTTAATATACGATCAGCATTGTAATGGTGCCTGGAACACAGTAAGTGCTATATAACTATCAGCTATTACAATCATGATGATGTATTTTTTAAATTTTCTACAAAATTTGTAAAAAGGAAGTCATTATATTTCCCAACTCATATAAGTGTTAGGATGATTAAAGGAGATAATTTACTTAAGGTTCTTAAAACAATAGCTTGAAGATAGGAAAAGTTCAATAAATATAACTGTTACTTTGAGTATGATTATTAAATTCCAGTTTGGGAAAAGTAAGTTCTATCAAAGAAGAATGTTATCTCGTCTTCCATTAAACCTGAGTCATGAAGATGAGAACTTCTCTGTATTTTTTTTTTTATAATACTGGACTAATATTAAAAAGCTATTCAGGGGGTGCCTGGGTGGCTCAGTCAGTTAAGTGTCTGACTCTTGATCTCAGCTCATGTCTTGATCTCCGAGTTATGAGTTCAAGCCCCACACTGGGCTCCACACTGGGCATGAAGCCTACTTAAAAAAAAAAAAAAAGGTATCCAGTCCACAAATATTTATAAGAATCTATTACATGTTAGGTATTGAGCATGTAGCTAAGGGTGTGGTCCTGACCAAGCCCTGCCTTCAAGTGGCTCACAGAGCAATCCATAAATAGATACATACACAAAATACAATATAAGTGAAATAAATTCTAATACAAGTATACACAAAAGAAATATTTCAAGTAATTGTGCATCACTGTATAAAAGAAGATGATAACTGACAATAGTGTTGAAAGACAAATGGAAGCTTTACAGGAAAGATATAAAGAGAAGTTTATTCAAGGCAGAAGAACACGGGAATGTATAAGGGCATATATCATCATACATCACATTCACACACAGCATTTAAAAAAAATTGTTTTAAAGATTTTATTTATTTATTTGAGAGAGAGAGAGAAAACAAGCAGGGGGAGGGGAACACAAGGAAGGGGAGTGGGAGAGGGAGAAGCAGGCTCCCCGCTAAGCAGGTAGCCCAATGTGGGGCTCAATCCCTGGACCCTGGGATCATGACCTGAGCCAAAAGCAGACACTTAACCGACTGACCCACCCAGGTGCCCTCACACACTGCATTTTTAATATGTCTCCTACTCTGCAGTGTGAGCTCCTTCAGCACAAAGACTATGTCTAACTTATCTTTGAATCCACAAAGACTATGTCTAACTTATCTTTGAATCCACAGCACTAGCTCAGTGTCTTGGAGACAAATTAAGTACTTATTAAATATTTGTGGAATTGAAGTATAGTTTGGTATGCTAGAACATACAGAATATGTGAGGCTGGACATCAAGGCAGCCTCCAGATAATCGAGCCCAAAATGGCACGCTGGGGAGTTTGGTTATCATCTAGGTAACAAGAAGCCACTAAAACATATTACATAGAAAAATGACAAAAACTTTAACTGAGTGTTGGAAAAAAAGTCTGGCTGCAGTGTTCAGGATGGATGAGAATTGGAAAAGTGGGAGCAAGGAGACTACTCAGAAATTTCTGAAAGATGGTAAGTCCCTGAATAACAGCAATGCCAATGAGGGGAGCAGGATGTTTAAGAATCTTGCATCTCATTTGTTGTTTCTACCGTTACCACCTGGAAAATAAACTTGAGGTAGTCACTTGCTTTCTTTTCTTTTACTATAGCCAATTCTATTGGGTTTAGTTTCAAATGTGACAAGGAAAAGCAGCTGCGAAATAGTGACTAACGTAAAGTATTATCATTTCAAAATGATTTAATGTTGCCTTGTAACAATGTTAGCATCAAAACGATTAAAAGCAGTCTTCACCAATCCTTTGTAGCCAAACTAAATAATTAGACTTAGGATTACATATGAAAATTTCTCAGGCTGACGCATACATTTTGAAAAGACCTTGGGACAGGGATTGGAACAGGTTCCCTCTTCCCCAAGCAGCTTATCTTTCTTGCACTTCTGCCAAACCAAGCAAAGTCATTTTTGTTTCCACAGGATCATCAACTAAAGCCCGGGAAAAAAAAAAAAAAAAAAAAAAAAACAACCAGAGGGGGTGGTCGTTAAGTCCAGAGCCCGCATCTTCACACCTAAAGCTAATATACTCCCAGGGTTTCTGGAATCAGAAATGGGATGCTGGCTCTACAGACTGAAAACTCGTGAACGTTAAAATTTGGCAATATATTTCAGAGCTTTATTTTTTTCTTCTCTTAAACTGGCAACTCTCAGACATGTAATTTTTTTTTTTTAAAGATTTTATTTATTTATCTGACAGAGAGAGAGAGAGCAAGAGCAGGAACACAAGCAGGGGGAGTGGGAGAGCGAGAAGCAGGCTTCCTGCCGAGCAGGGAGCCCGATGTGGGGCTCGATCCCAGGACCCTGGGATCATGACCTGAGCCGAAGGCAGACGCTTAACGACTGAGCCACCCAGGCGCCCCAGACATGTAATTTTTAAGACTGTCCACAGTTTACTTTTTGAACAGAAACTCTGGATGGTTGGGTGAGCATGTTGCTTCACACATGCCATTCAGAGAAGGCCTGCCCTGTACATCCTCAGCCAGCCTCACGTCTCCTCAGATGACAGCAGCATTTGCCTCTAGGTCCTAACTGCTTTCTTTGTTCTCCCTAAACCTTTGACCTAATCCACCATAATCACTCCTTCTAACTGCTCTTTTAGCAATTCATTGTCCTATCACCTTATTCTCAGTTTGTAGTGTCACTCAATGTCCCAGGCCCTCAAATTCCCACTCTTGGTCTAGCAATATACTTTTGGAAAAGCTACAAGCTGGTTATTTCTGAAATAAATGAAACAAGGATTATTAATTTATTCCACTAGGGTAAACATGGAAATCATTTCCATGATGGATTTTAATCAAATGATGACACAGACAAAGTGTTCATGCTCCATGATCGATAAGCCACTGCAGAGCAACAGGATGGTTCTGAGGATCAAAAACCCTATGAATAACATGATTTTTCCTATGTCTGTATGTGCGTGTGCATTTTTCTGAAGGTTATGTCCAGAGTCTTCATCAACATCTCCTGATACCTCTCCAAAAGTCACAGAAACTGTGTATTTCCCACCTGTAGTTAATAACCATATTTAGAATAATTTCTCATTTCTAGCATTAAAAAAAATGAGTCACTACCTTTATAAAACTTGACCTTGAAGGCAAACAACTGACTCACCTAAGACCATCAGGTACTCTGCACGTGTTGCAAAGACTCTGATAGCAAGTTCCACTCTCATGGATCTGAAGGCCTAGTGCAGAGGAAATGCTCACCCACAACAAAAATGAAATATGCTTGTGATAGAGGACAAGAATACTTAAAGTCGTAGACTGTTAAATCTTTAATAGTAAAATGGAAAGAAATTCCCATCTGCATTTCTTTTAGCAAGACAAATAATGCTACTTCAGGTCTCTCATCATTATGTGTGGGTGGAGACACAGAATGGTCTCTAAGCTCCTTCCAATAATCGAGTTCTATGGCATTAGAACCTTATGCCTAACATTGTTAAAATTAAGGAGGTATCAAGTAAACTCTCATCCACATCTATTCCTGGGCATTTCTCTGTTCCTTGGAGCAGATCGCCTCTACCTTTGGGAAAAACAGAAACAGAACATAAAGAAATTCCAACTAAAAGGAAATTCATTCTATCAATGATCCTTGTTGGACTCACGTGTTACCAATGCAGTGAGGTCCAGAATGGTTAAGTGGGCTTCACAAAACCAATTTGCTCTTAATGGTGAAGCTCAGCAACAATGAAACTCCTCACTCACAGCCAGATGCCCCTCTATATGAGGGGAAGGCTCCAGATCCCATAATCCCTGCTCCTATTTGAAATAAACACATGTTCTGAAAAGAACTCTTTGTATCTCCCTTTTAGTGTCCCTTAATACAATTGTTCATTCAGCCTGAAGAACATTTGACCTGATGGTCTACATTCTTCCTCTTCACCCCAGAAAGGAAGGGAGTGGTTGGTCACTTTGAATCTAATAAATTTAGGATTAAGCAACACAGACTTCCTCAATGTTTGACTGTTAAGTGTACAAGATCCCATACCCTTGAAATCACATTTATTGCTAGAAATCCTGAACTGGGTGGAGATGACAGTTTCTCTCACAAGAAGACTACATAGCTAAAAAATGGCTTCCCACATCCTTTAAAGAAGAACACTTAACATTTGTTTTTAAGAAGATAAAGTTACTAAAGGCAGAACTTCGTGGGGTAAGAAGAAAATCACCTTTGAGGAAAGTCAATTTCTAATCTACTCCAATGTAAGGAATAGAATTCCTCAGCAGAGAAAGCTTCCAACCCAAAATGGACCCAGATCAAAACCCGATTGCTTTTCCCTACCATCTAAAGATATTCAGCACAAATCCTTGCCACATCCACTCTTATTTTTCCTGAAAGGAAATCACCATTATATCAGTAAGGCCGTTCTGAGGTTTCTTGAAATATGGTCACCTCTCCAGTGTGTTCTTTGAAAAGCTGTCTAAGTAAAGAAGTAAAGGAGTTTTTATTATTGTCTTCCCCATAAATTCAGCTTTCTTTCCTTGATCTCTGAATCCCCAGGGCTTTCATGCTGACTGTTAGTATCTAAAGATTCCTTCTATGGAATTCCTTCTTCCCATAGTTTCCAGAAATGTTTTGGCTACCAAACCATTCCCCCCCAAAAAAGCCTGTTTTCGGTCTGGGTCAGGAGTGGAGTAATGGGAGCTAGCTATTCATTCCAAAATGAAAATTAGTCCCTAATGTTGTGGCTCACTGAGTTCCTTTGGCTCTCTGTGCATTTGTATTTGCTTCCTCAGTGTTTGGTCCAAGGAAAGACATGGATTCTGTCTTGGAATCAAACTTTGGAAATTTAACTCATCTTAAATTGGCCCCGCCTGACTTTCAGTTGGTTTTCTGAGGCTTGAGATCATATGAAAAGATTTTGGTTACCAAGATAGCTCCCTTCCACCTATCAAAAACACAAATTATTCTGTTTATGTACAGTCTCCATAGCTAGCTGCTCAAACAATATCAAATATATAAAGAAAAAATATTTAAATGTAAAATCCTTACAAAAGACTACTTCAAAATGATAGGTATTTGATTATCTTTATACTTTCCTAAGTGAGAAGTCCAGCCCTGTCTTCTTCCTTCAAAAAAAAAAAAATCAGATTATCGTTTGCTCTTTTGCAATGGAATATTGAAGATCATTCTGCTCGTTAGGTATTAGAACATTATCTATGTCAACAATAAATCAGATGGTACCATGTAGGGAAACATAAATTAGAAACAAAGCCTATTATATCATCAGAGGTTTGTTCTTGCCAGGACAGGATGTGCAGTAGAGTGTGGCAATTTTACACTGTCACATTTCCATCGACATCCAGGCTTTTGAAACACAGGTTTATTCTTAATTGGCTAGCTTTCAACAGCAGATGCTTTATATAATCCATCACATGTGAGAGTCATAATTTATGATTATGATCCTTTTATATTCTTACTTTGAATTAGTTCTTTAAAATTCTCTAAAGCTTTGCTATGATAATTTTTCCCACTGACCTATAAATAAAGACTAACGTTATAAGTACCTAGTATCTTTCCAGAAAAACAAGGTTATAATAGAACAAACTTCCTCAGAAGTAGTTGACAGGATAATTCCGGGAAGACTGATTCTACTGTGACAATTATTTTCTTAACTCCCTTCATAGCCTTGAGATTTTCTCACTGTTTAAATTTTAAGGAATGTTTAAAATCAAGACACCATGTCACAAACGAATATGGACTGGTTTTCAATCAAGTCTGTAAATTTAATTTTTACAAAATCAGAGGGACATACCATAAAATACCACCTACTATGGATTCTAAATAGCAAGGCAAATATGATAGGAACAAATAATTCCTCAAGCTAAGATCACGACAAATTAATGTACAGAGCAAAGAGCTATGAGAATAACTTTTAAAAAGGACAATATTCTCTAACAACATTACTTTTTAAAATTAATTATATTCGTCAAAATTAAGTATATGCATACCAAAAAGTAACATTAAAAGGCGTAGGTAAGGCATCTGTCTCCTCCTCTGTCCACCTCCAGTCTAGTCCCCATAATAAAACATTTAGTAGTTTACTTTCTATTCCTTTTTATATTTCTTTTTTTTTTAAGATTTTATTTATTTGTCAGAGAGAGAGAGAGAGAGAGAGGCAAGCAGAGGGAGAAGCAGGCTCCTTGCTGAGCAAGAAGCCCGATGCAGGACTCGATCCCACAACCCTGAGATCATGACCTGAGCCGAAGGCAGACATTTAATGGACTGAACCACCCAGGTGTCCCTCCTTTTTATGTTTCTAAATAATATAAATATACTACTATCTTTTAAAACATTATTTTCAGACATTTTCATTAAATTCCCATTTACAGAAGCTGAGAATTTTAGCTTTCTGATGCCAACTCTTTCCCTCCAACCAAGCTCCTAACATTATAACATGCCCATTTTCATGAGAGCTGTATTCAGTGATTCCATTATTATTGCAATGTAGATATTCTTCCCTACTGAGAAAAGTAGTTTTCTGATTATACTTACTTTCTTGAAAAATACTGTTGCTTTAATTAATAATTTCCCAGTTTGTGACATTTGCTTAGTTTTAAAATCATGATCAAATCTTTCCGCACTTTCTGAAAAGTGCCTCCATAAAATTTTCATATGATATTCTATCAGATTATTTTTTGGTTTTCTCCTGGAGACATCTCTACCGGGCCCTTTCTTCTTCTCCCTACAAACTAGATTGGCTGTTCTCTCACCTGAGAGACAGCTTTCTCAAACTTCCTTCTACCTCTCTCCTATTATGAATCCAGTCTTTCCTAGATCCTGTGTCTTCCTCCCTGATTTATTTTCTTAACTTTGGTGAGCACATCTCCAGAAGCTTCCGAAGAGAGGGTGACTGAGACTTAAATTTTTGAAACTTTCCATGTGTAAAAATGCCTCTAATTTACCCTTATTAACAGGTGGGCTAACTACAGAATTCTGGGTTGAATAGCATTCACCCTCAGTGATTTGAGGCACGTGAACACGACGTTCTGGGTTTCAAAGTCATGATTGAGAAGTCTCATGTCATCGTATCCCCAGCCTTTGAATATGTCTTGATTGTTTCTGGAAGTTATTTGAATCACCTCTTCACTCTTGCTATTATGAAGTTTAAAATAATTGGACTGTATATGTCTTAGGTTTTGTTTGTTTTTGTTCCTGTTTTTCATTTACCATGCTGGGCACTCAGTGTGACATCTGATCTAAAATTTAATTTCCATTGATTCAAGAAAATTTTAGTTTGGTTTTTCATTCCCAACAAACAGATGTCAATTACCAGTAGAATTTTTCTCTAGATTTTCTACAGAAAAGGTCCTCTATTTACATGCTCAAGGAAGATATTCCTGGTAGAGGTGTGCAGAGACTATGCATTAAAATATGCGCACAGACTTCCAAGAGGGGGATTAAAAACACAGTCATAGAATAATGTTTTCCTGAATTTCAAGCCATATTCATAGGGCATAAGCAATGAAATAATGTTTTCCATTTATAGTTTCCTATAATTGTTTTTGTCTCACAAATCGCTAGATCTCTGCTGATGAATTTGAAATAGACACCTAAAACCACACTGCCTCTCTCAAATCACAGTTCAGAATTTCCAATAGCCTGCTTCATACTGTCGTTTTCCCCTAATCAACTGATCTTACTGAGTTTAATGACTTAATGACATGACTTAGCTCCCAGGCTGAAAAAATCAGAATCCTAAAGTGTTCCTTCCTTGGTCCCTTACTCTTTTTTCCTGTATTTAAATAATTGGTACTTCTAAGTCTATTTCACTTCCCTCACACCAACATCCAGCTAAATTTAGTCTTACATATTTGATCATGCAAATTTTCTATTCTTCCTTCTCAAATATTTATTCCTATTGTCAGCCAAGCCAAGATCCCTATTACTCCTTCTCTAAATTACTATAACTGGCTCATAAACAACTTTGTTCTATGCCCTCCTCCCTCACCAATCTCTACCACATGATGCTGTCTATTCTGTTTTTTCCTCCTAAATCACAATTAAGTTAGGTCAATTTCATGACCAAAATCCTCCAATGCCAATATATACTTCATTCAATAAAGTCTGAGTTTGGTCCAATGTTCAAAGTTCCATTTCATACCCAATCTTATTCAAAATTCTTCAATGGCATTCATTTCAAAAAATGTCTTAATCCTATGGCATTAATATATTTGCAATTATTTTGTCCCTTAAAAAAAACCTAGAAGCCCTTGCAGATAAGAATAATGTCTAAATCAATGCTGTAATTCATCACCACTTCTTGTACATAAGAAGTCTAATAAACACTTAACTAACAATTTTACAAACTAGTGATTCTTATGTGTGTTGGTTTACCTACCTTCCATCTAAATCAGAATTTATTACAGGCTTATTAATAATTTAGGGAGGTTAATGTGCCATTAGGAGACCCAACTGTGGCTCTAATGTTTTGCAGTCATTAAAGGTTCCTATTGTTATCTCCAAATGCTTGGGGGTGGAGGGTGGGGGGCGGGGAAAGAGAAGGAGGTCTGAAACAGAACACTCTAGAACAGGGCTTCTTAGGATTTAACATGCTTTCAAATCAGCTGGGATTCTTGTTTCTCATTTAGAAGAGGGTGAGGGGCTGAATTTGTTCATTTCTAACAAGCTCCCAGATTATGCTGATGCTACGGATCCTTGAACCAAATTTGCAGTAGAAAAGCTAAAGTGCAAAGTGACCCCACTGCACTGAAGAGAAGAGCTGGACCATTCCCTCTTCTCCACACTAGAGTTCCTTGCAAACACTTCAGGCATGTGTTAATTTATGCAAGATGGCCAGATTGTGTTTTTTTTCCTTTACAATTCTACGTTGGTCAAATCTGCACATCCCTAACTTATTCTAAATTAACCTAACTTAAATTATAACTAACTTAATTGCTATAAGTGATAAATGACCTGCTTAGTTTAAATCAATGACGTGTGAACTATTCGCCCTCAGTTTTCTCTTACAAAGAAGGGAAATACATATACTTAATATGCGTTAACCTGGAAGGAAGATGCAAAATGACAAATAATGATTTATTCTTGACTTTCAAGTAAATTTCCTGTTACTTGCAGCAGCAGAAATCCTCCCAGAGTTGCCTAAAAATAGCTGTATTTGTTAAGATCTTCCATTTTTACATCAATTAATTCAATAACCTATTGTTTGACTCTCTTTGAAGCCTGTCATAAAATTCATTTTGTGCTTTGTAACATTCAAGGAGCTTTCCCTCTTTTAATTTGATCCTCAAGGAAAACCAGAGGATTACCACTGTTTTCCAGATGAGAAAACCTAGATCGGAAAGAGCAAATCATCGTTCTAATGAACAGTACATGCCAGAGAAAGAGCTAACATCTAGGTCTTCTGACTTGAAGCCCCGTCAACTATTACAGTATATTTTATATTTGAAAATTTAGCATTTACTTAGAAAAACAAGATTCTTTTTCAAAACACTCTACTTACATTTTTACGGAATGTACCCACAGACAAATTCTATTGCTTCTTCCAGTTCATCATGCCACTGGGATTACTGAAATATTTATCTTATTTTCTAGACCGTGTCTGGTTCACTGTGACTTCAGTCAAACAAATCTCTTTATGAGTATCTTTCTTTGGAAGTAAAAAAGCACTTAGTTCTAATTTATGCCTCTTTTTAATTAATAGGATTAAATCAGCATGTTTAAAGGACTCTTACAAAAGTGCAAAATATATATTACTAGTTCTTGAGAAGCAGAGAGGCAATTTGTCAAATTTTCTATGAAAAACAAAAGACATTCATTTTTAAAATTACCTTAAATTTTTATTTTTACACATGTGTTGAAAGAATCTCATTGTAAAAATTCCTTTAATAAGACGCAAGGAATTAGAGTCAAATTTTAGGTAAGTGAAGTCCTAAAACAAGCAGTTGCATATACAAAATTTTATCTCCTTAATAATTTATGGAATTAATAAACCACATATAACATCTGTTTAAAAGGAACTTTTTTAACTGAAAAAGAGATGATGGGTGTAATCCCAGAAAAAAAAATTGTTTTTACTTAAGCAATGACCATTCTAATGTCCCCTCCAGGTTTATGCATAGCCAAAGACAACCAAAGTGTCTCATGATGTTGCTTCTCTTTCACCCTGCCCAGAGGACATTGCTGAACTTTGTAGACCTCAGTGATTTTTATATTATCTTCTTAATTCCAAGAACGTTTTTTGTGTGATATTTCTATGGTAATATTACATCGTATGTTGTATCTTACATTATTGTGTAATTTCCATCACTTTGTGAACCTCCACAATCAATGTTTAGAACAGTGCTCAAATACAGTGTTAAATAGATTTTAATTATTACAAATTAATAGGGTTAGATGCAGACAAACTGTAGTATAAATACCATTGACCTGAAAAGCAGGAGACTTGGATCAGTGTTTTTGTTTTTTTTTTTTAATTATCTCTTACGGGACCTTGGGATTATTATTTCACCTTTCTGGAGTTTTCTTTCCAAATCTTTATTTATCAATTTTCTTAACATATACACTACTTAAAAACTGTATCACTCGGGGTGCCTGGGTGGCTCAGTCGGTTAAGCATCTGCCTTGGGCTCAGGTCATGATCCCAGGGTCCTGGGATCGAGCCCCACATCGGGCTCCCTGCTCAGCAGAGAGCCTGCTTCTCCCTTTCCCTCTGCTGCTCCCCCTGCTTGTGCTCTCTCTCTTTCTGTCAAATAAATAAATAAAATGTTTATTAAAAAAAAACTATCACTCTATCAAACTGAACACATTCCTCCTTAAACATAGTTTATCTGTTTGACCTCTCTTTCCATCTAGACAATAGCTGACACTGACAATGACCCAGATAAGAGTTCAATATGCATAATAAGCCAGTTTCATTAATATTTGTTCTAAAAGTAGCCTGGGGCACCTGGGTGGCTCAGTCAGTTAAGCATCAGACTTAAGTTCAAGCTCCACACTGGGCTCTACGCTGGACAAGGAGCCTACCTAAAAAATATAAAATAAAATACAATAAAATAAAATAAAATACATAAAAGTAGCCTGTTTTTAGAGAAAAGAATGGAGTTTCATCAATATTTTCTTTAGTAAGGTATGGATTATCCCACATCTCTCCTGAATCATGGATTATTCTCTCCTATATTATTTTAACTAGAATATAAATATGGTGTTATTTACTTCATGAAAAAAAAAAATCTCTTGATTTTATTTTCCTTCCAACTACTACTGCCCATGTCTCCATTACAGGAAAAACCCTTGAAAGAATTATCTATAATTGTCTACAGCCCCTGAGCCCATGCTTTTTAGTATCCAACCTAATTGTGCCATGGCTCCCACACTCAAAGACACTGCCTTTATCAAGGTCAACAGTGAACTTTTGTTGTTGAATTTAATGTTAATTTTTACTTGTTATCTTTGAAGACACATTAGCTGAATATGACACTGCTGATAATCTCTTTTCCTTTGCTTTCTTCATTGACTTCCTGTGCACTAAAACTCCTGATTTTTCTCCTACATTATTTTTCTGGGCACTTCTTTTCAGTTCACCCTGATGCTCATCCTTCTTTTCTCTACTTTCCTTGCTTGAGAGAATCCCAGAACTCAATCCTTCAAATTTTTCTACATCCCTCAGTTATCTTATAGAGTCTCATGGATTTAAAAATTTCTATAGGCTAACTGCCAAATTCATATCTCCAATGATATGTTGCATAAACTCTAGCAATTATATACTCAAATGCCTTCCTGGCATCTCACTTAGACATCCAATAGTCTTGTCTTCTCAAGCAAATATGTCCACTTGATTTTCCCCCCCAAATCTATTTCTTTCACAGTCTTCACCATCTCAATTATTGGCATCTCCATCCTTAAGTTAAAAACAAAACAGAACAAAAGATGGAGTCAGAGTTGACCCCTCTATCTTTTACTTCATATCCTACCCATCAAAAAGTCCTATTGGCTCTACCTACATATCATCCTCTTCTCCTACCTCCACTGCAACTGGTCTGGCCCACAGACCATCATTTCTCACCTGCATTATTACAACATGTCTGTTTCCCTGAATTCTCCCTTTCAGTGTATTTACAACACAGAAACCAGAATGATCCTATAACAATGAGTCAGATTATGTCACCTGTGCCAAAATTTTCCAGTAGGATTTCCATAACACTCAGACTAAAAGCCAATGTTTTAACAATGACAACAGTGGAAGGATCTAATCTTTTTCCCCCCTCTTATTAACTCTCTGATTTAGTCGAACTTCTTTCCCCCATCCAACTGTTTTTCAGCCATACTGTCTTCCTTAGGATCCTTAAACATGGCAGACACATTTTCACCTCATAACCTTTGCATTTGATGTTCCTTTTTTTTTTTAAAGATTTTATTTATTTATTTGAGAGAGAGAATGAGAGACAGAGAGCACGAGAGGGAGGAGGGTCAGAGGGAGAAGCAGACCCCCCGCTGAGCAGGGAGCCCGATGTGGGACTCGATCCCGGGATTCCAGGATCATGACCTGAGCCGAAGGCAGTCGCTCAACCAACTGAGCCACCCAGGCGCCCCTGATGTTCCTTTTGCCAAAGAATGTTGCTTTCCCAAGTATCTGCATGATTTGCAACAGCAATTTCTTTAAGTATTTGTGAAAACATCACTCTCTCAGTGAGTTCTTTTCCTTACCACCACACTTGACTACCATACCCCCACCATTCTCTAGCTAACTTTCATGATTCGTTTCTCTCCATAGCACTTTTCATCTTCTATTTTGCTATGCAATGTACTTATGTATGATCTGCCTTTCTATATCAGCATATAAACCACATGATGACAGGGAGTTTTGCCTCTTCTATTTGCTGATATATCCCCCTGTTGCCAGAACAAGGCCAGAAATGTAATGGGCACTCAGAAACTATTGTTATTACCTGTTTACAGTTAAATATCTCATACACAATAAGATTATCCTTGAACTCTTAAAACCACAGAAGCCCAACTGAATAGCCTCAGTTTAGAGAAAATACATCTGGGAAAACAAGTGACTCCATTCAAATATGGCACATTTACCAAAATTAAACCATCAATGACTTGCTTTATAGAAAAATACATGTATTACATGAAAATGCTTACTATAAGATTGATAATGCTTCTTCACTAAGTACTTAGGGAGAGGTATTCAGAGCAAGCCAGCTTCTTCTCCCATGAGTTTGACAACAAAAATGCCCACTTTAGATTTCATCATGTGGTCTGAAACCCTGAGTGATTTTACGATACATTTTAACCCACTCTGAGGGCTATCAAGCAATCAAAGACACTACTCTTACCAAGGCCAACAATGATCTTTTTAACTGTAAGGGCTTATTAACTACTAGAAGACCACAACAGTAAAAATACTGGAAAATACCTTTAATAAATTCACAATCTGTGGGTGGTACTTAACTGCAGGAAACTAACTCTAGTAGAAAATGCTTTGGGAGTAAGTGGAAGCAATTTTAATATGTGTTATAAACAAGAGGGAGCTACATAATATTTTTCAAATTGTTTCCAGAAGGAAACCTTTGGTCTGTAACCATTCACTTGGAGCAAGTAATAACATTTCACAAAAAATAATAATTGATAGCATTTATTAAATGCTTACTATGCCAAACACAGTTAGAGGTGCTTTACATGGGTCAACACACCTTAACAATATCCTGATTGGAACTGAATAAATTAATGCATTTAGATTTACTGTTACACTTACTGTGTTACAAATAAGAAAAGGGCAGCACAGAAAATAAGCATCCAGGTATCTCACAACTAGTAGGAACAGTTAAAACCTAAGCAGTTTGGCTTTCTTCACTGTTACATCATGCTGAATCAAGATAATAGAACTAATGTTAGACTAGTCAAATCAAACAAGTTACATGAGTCAAATAACCACGAATCTCTTCCTGAGACACATGCTGCATTTCACAGCTAAATAATTTATAAATAAACAAAAATATACAGATTAATCCACTCATTTCTCAGAAGATTCCAACAAAACAAAGAACTATTCTATTAAATACATTGTTTTAGTTATACAATAGAAGAAAAAAATTTAAAGGTGATTTCAAGTTTTTCTTGTCTATGAAAATACATATAACTTTTGGAGGATCAAAAAATAGTACTTTGATAGTTATTGAGAAGAACATATTGCCAAAAAAGTAATGGTGAAAACTTATATATATTTTTTGTATCTTGATATCTGTGTTCTGAATAATGGTTCCCTCAGGGACAACAGGTGGCAAAAGTGTGGGCCTTGAACTACAGAGATAAAAACACACAACTTAATTTTGCCACTTAATATATGTTTCTTGTTTTGGGGCAAGGCCTTCAGGCTCTGAGTCTCAGAGGTTCTTATCTAAAAAATAGGTTCAAAAACAATGGTTTTCAGGGTATCCTCAAATAGATATAATAAAGTCCAAGTAGGGTCCTTGGAGCCTGTCACCCTCTTGTTTTATATTCTTTTTTTTTTTTTAAGATTTTATTTATTTGACAGAGAGAGACACAGCGAGAGAGGGAACACAAGCAGGGGGAGTGGGAGAGGGAGCAGCAGACCCCACCAAGCACGGAGCCCGATGTGGGACTTGATGCCAGGACCCTGGGACCATGACCTGAGCCAAAGGCAGACGCTTAACGTCTGAGCCACCCAGGCGCCCACTTGTTTTATATTCTTCATAGCACTTCCCACTATTTGAGATGATATTCATTTATTTGTTTACCTGCTCTTTGTCTCTTTATCTGGACAAGAAATTCAAAGAGAACAGTGACTTTTCTTGGGCCTAATGAACAGGTGGTTGTTCCATACATATTTGCAGGATGGGTGACTATATGGTAACTACTAAGTGGGTTAGTTTCCTTCCTCATGTCTAATATGTGGGAGTTCAGTGTTGACAAGCTGGTGTTTTATGGGTTTACTGTGATTCTTTGAGATAGCAAGAGTTTTAGGGTGAAAATATTCAAATGGAATTGATAGCTGAATTCTCTTTATGCCAGGTTCAAAAGGATGTGATAAGAAAAAAGACTATATGTATGAGATATATGCAAATGCATGTATCCTATATATACATATGTGTAATATATATATAATAAGCCATTCACATGTAGATTAGTATTAAAATCTAAAATTAGGAAAGGAAAGAGAAAGGCTAAATAGACTATGCAAAAAAGAAAAAAATATGAAAAAAACCCTACAATTCATCATAAGAAATGAGACTTTGTATATTAGTTAACTTTCATTTTTTTTCTCCTGTTCCAAAGTTTTTGTCCATTTCCTCTTTATGTTACCTATGTCACTTTCTGGTTTTTCAAAAAAATAATCTTGCAGATATTAATGATTCCTGGGAATAAATATCCTTAACCCATATGAGTTCCTTTGTGATGATTATGAAATACAGAATGTTTACACTACTACGGGACTGAAATAGGTCATCTCTCAAAAGTTACTTTTATTACATCTGAAGTATAAACTGTCCACATGACTGTGAGAAGCCCACCTTGTCGGGCAAAATATATATAATAAACTTAAAACATGAAATCCAGAAATATAGAACATTCTGATCTTCAAGGTTCCTTACTTGTTATTCAAGAAACAGATTCAGTATGCACACATGTGCAAGAATTCAAAATATGCAACTGAAGGGAAATCTCTTTGCAAAACAATAGAACCAAACAAGCTCCTGTGGATTCAGAGGTTCAACACTAAGTCTTTATCAAAGAGCATTCTTTGCATAAAATGGTTATTATATTTTCTGTTGGCCTTTAAGAAATCCCTCAAAATAATCTTGCAGCTGTTCAAAGTAGCCAAATCTACTGATACTGGCTGCATCTCTGGTCAGCATCTAAGGAAGCATGAACCACGGAAAGCAAAGCAAACAAAGCTAAGTCTGTGACCATAAAAATTATTTTTGAAAACAAAATTAATTTTTCACTTTAGCTGATTTTTCTAACCTCACATTCTGGCAGTGTTTTAATGCCCAAAGCACAAACTTTAAGACTCTTCCAAAGCTATCTAAGCAATGGGTGGTACTGGCTGATCTCAATTCATTACTCAGGATCAGGAAAGAAGGAAGATGCCAAGAGAGACTTACGATCATTATCTCAGAAGTAGGAATGTGGTATCCAGGCACTTTTTGTCACCATAACCCCAAACTGGTAGGGATTTTGTATGTCATAACTATATATTCCATAATAGCCCACTTAAAAATAGTAGGATTTGACCTACTTTCCTCCAAAACTTTCAGATACGATATAGACAAGGTGGACAGGGAAGCTGTTCACATGCTTGGAAGTGGATGGGAAATGTGGACGTGGTAGGGCTCAACAGATGATTTCCAAAGAGAAGATGCCGTATTCTTTAAAGTGGAAAGAGGAGTGCCCTGTAAGGGTTGTGAATACTTCTCCTAGCAAAGATGATTACTCTATTATTAGCATACAATCTGTAAATTAATAGCTAATGGTAGCTATGGGGAACTCATAGGGGTGTGTGTGTGTATCTTTTGAGGGTGGGTCAGGAGATATTTGTAATTCCTATCCTGCATTCAATCTTTGCTACTGCTTACCAGACTTTGACATGTAAATTACCTAAATGTAGAGAAAAACCTAAAAAATACAACACTGAGAAAGTATAATATAAGAACCATCAAAAGAATAGTTCTTACTGCATTTAATCCAGCACTTAATTAACCAGTTCCCTTTTTATATAAGCACTAGATGCTGAGAGGAGTGACAGTCGATACAGAAATAACTAAAACAAGATTTTGAACTCATAGGGTTGATTCCAAGTCCAAAAACACATTCATACAAAAACAAAACAAAACAAAACAAAAAAACCTTTAACTACATGAACTAACTAGTAACAGCTGTACGGAATGATTAATGATGTTTTTCTCAATCTGTAGAGATTGATTTATTTTTCCAATGATCAACTTACCACATTGGGGTTAATATTTTACAGTCACTTGTATGAAATTATGATTATGAACTCAAATGATCACAATGATAATCTACCTTTTTCCATACATTTATCCAAAGGCACAACATCTTACAAGTCTGTAGATCTCTTTTGGCCACCCAGTGATCTGAAATAGAGCATGTGTCCTTCTTCAACTCTTAACTCTGTTAATTTTGACAACTGAAAATTATATCATCAGTCAAATACAAGCATGGTGCTTCTGTAAATGTTAAAGTTCACTCTGGTCGTTAAGTGCATGAAGGAAGAACTGCTAATGACCAGGACCTAAGAAACAGGATCAGGCACCTGGGCCCTATGCAGCATGAGGCTGACTCAGGCGCTGAGCCATGACCCAATCTGAGACCCTTGGCAAATATCTCAGTTTCTCAGTACCTCCACATCCTCACGTAAGGGAAGGGGATGATAATAATCCCCACCATACCGGGTGGTGGTGAGGATGAAAGGACAACACACAGTTCTTTTTTTTAAGATTTTATTTATTCATTTGAGACACAGAGATACAGAGAGAGAGAGAGAGCATGAGCAGTGGGAAAGGCAGAGGGAGAGGGAGAAGCAGACTCCCGGCTAAGCCAGGAGCCCGATGTGGGGCTCCATCCCAAGACCCTGAGATCATGACCTGAGCTGAAGGCAGACGCTTAACTATCTGAGCCACCCAGGCGCCCCAACACACAGTTCTTATACCAATGCTCCACTCATAATGAATCATCAGTGACTGGTAACTACTAAAGTGTCTTTGCGAGCCTGATTTATTTTGCATTGTTCACACGTATCAGTGCAATGCTCTAATGTTATTCATTATATCATAGGAACCAGAGAGCGTTCCCCTTATTTTTTTTTCCCTTCAACCTCTTTAATTTCAGAATTGCTGCATCTCTCTTTCTCTCTCCTTTTCTCATTGTTTGGAGTTTAATATTTGTTTTCTGTTCCTTTTCTTAAGGTGAATTTTGAATACAGGCAAATGAACAAATCTGACTTTTGCATATGACGGGTTGTGAAAAATCCACATAATTGAGTAATCACATCCCTTACCAGGATAGAGAACTCTTCCATAATCTCGGAAATTTCTCCCTCATATGTCTTGCCTGTTAATCCTCCCCTCAACCACACAGAGGCAACATTCTGTTTTTCCTTTTTCACCTGTTTTAAAAATCCTAGAAAAATATAAGAACTCAAAAATAATACATTGCCCTAACTCTTTAATTCATGAGATATAAATTCCAAACAAAGCCAACATATGAAATGTGTAATGGATTGTATAATGCTAATTCCATTTCCACTTACATTCGACATCAAGTTAGGTTTTATTATTGATATTTCATTTGAGTTCAGAAAGTAACTTGTCTTAAAGATCAGAGGATATTAAAACTGCAGGCATAATTTTTTCCTCCCAAGTTCAGAATAAAGGAGTATAAGTCTCCTACATTCCTCTCATTACTTGAAGTATTAAAGAAGCCAAGAAAAGAAGAGAAAAGAAAGAAAAGAAAAGATCTTTAAGCATAAAACTTGGCCCGTTCTCTCTCTCTGTGAATATGTCTATCTATACACACAAACATACACATACATAAGTTGACTAAATATAACTCATATAAACTTTACTTTTATATTAATTTAAACATTTAAAAACAATTAGCTTAGCAGATTTCATTTCTTAAATAGTTTTTCATCTCTATATTTCAAGTCTTTCGCAGGGTCTTTTTTTTTTTTTTTTAAGATTTTATTTATTTATTTGACAGAGAGAGACACAGCGAGAGAGGGAACACAAGCAGGGGGAGTGGGAGAGGGAGAAGCAGGCTCCCCGCAGAGCAGGGAGCCCGATGCGGGACTCTATCCCAGGACCCTGGGATCATGACCTGAGCCAAAGGCAGTCGCTTAACCAACTGAGCCACCCAGGCGCCCTCGCAGGGTCTTTTTAAAATAATAAATATGTATACATTTGAAATCTTAAAGGTATCTTAGTGTGATAATTTTTTTAAAGATATCTTACTGTTTTTAAATATAAATTGCCTTGAACTAGGGATAAAATAATTAGTATAAACCATATGAAATTAATGTATTTCTATTTTTAGGGATTGATTTTTTTTTTAATACAAAACTGATTATAACCAACAGACCAAAATCTCCTAATTATGCTAATCAGTAGTTGATCATTGTAAATAATGAGCTGAAAAGTGTACATGAACACCTTTGGCACCATTTTCCTCACAAAAATAAGAAACAATTGGGTTTTGTTCTGTAATAATATTTTTATTAACTGATGCCAATACTATAAACATTTCACTGAAGTCAGTATGCATTTCTAAATAAAAGAAATACAGTAATCAAAAAGACAATCTGAAAAACATTTACACACTTACCCTTGTAAGTCAGCTTGAGTCGTGGAATATTTTGCTTAGAAGTTCCAATGACTGGAAGAAATAGCATGGTCATGCTTAGTATCATCAAGGCATGAAAAAGGTGAAAGTTGTGGCTCCTGGACTTCGGTCTCTCATTTTTATTAGCAGTCATGATGAAAACAATGTCCTCTTTCAAAGGGTGTTAATCTAAAAAATAAGAAAATAGCTATTAATATAGCAGTTTGTAGATTTTCCTAAATGTACTAAATCATAATTTTCTGAATGTGTATAGATTTTTAAAAAATAATTGCTCCTTCTCTCTTGTTTATCTTGCAAATTGTTACAAAGGAAAGAAATCAGAGTTGAATAATAAAATTCAGGTCTGCCTTTACACAGATGCAGAGATCAAGTCATAACTAAATTTCAACTATTTATGATGATTAGCATTTCTTCCTCTATTAAAGTTTGCTTGTTTGTTCTAACACAAATGCAGAAGGAACCAACTCTTTCTAACTTGATGAGTTCTTTACTTAGATAAGAATACCGGTAGAAGCCCATTCTATCCCCATATCATCCCCGAGGAAAAAGATTCCTAGGCAAAAGCAAATAAAAGCTGTTATTTTCAGGGAGTTAATTTCTTGTTTCTGATATAAAGATGTTTTAAAAGTCTACTTAAGGGGCACCTCAGTGGCTCAGTCGTTAAGCGTCTGCCTTTGGCTCAGGTTATGATCCCAGGGTCCTGGGATCGAGCCCTGCTTCGGGCTCCCTGCTCAGCGGGAAGCCTGCTTCTCCCTCTCCCACTCCCCCTGTTTGTGTTCCCTCTCTCGCTGTGTCTCTCTCTGTCAAATAAATTTTAAAAAATATCTTTAAAAAAAATAGTTTACTTAAGGGGTGCCTGGGTGGCTCAGTCAGTTAAGCATCTGCCTTCGGCTCAGGTCATGATCCCAGGGTCCTGAGATCAAACCCGGTGTCAGGCTCCCTGCTCCGTGGGGAGCCTGCTTCTCCCTCTCCCTCTGCTACTCCCCCCTGCTTGTGCTGTCTTACTCTCTCTCAAGTAAGTAAATAAAATCTTAAAAAAAATAAAAATAAAAAGACTACTTAAAATTGGAAAAATTAGGAATGATTAGGTCAGGGCCACCACTACAAATTTTAGGCCTGGGATGATGCAAGCTTTGGTTGTCTTTTTTTGTTTTTGTTTTGTTTAAGATTTTATTTATTTATTTGAAAGAGAACACAAGAAGGGAAAGCGGCAGAATGAGAGGGAGAAGCAGGCTACCCGCTGAGCAAAGAGCCCGACGTGGGGCTCGATTCCAGGACCCTGAGATCATAACCTGAGCCAGAGTTGGACACTTAACCGACTGAGCCACCCAGGTGCCCCAGTTGTCTTTGTTAAGACATGGAATAAATTAAAACACATATTTCAAACTAAGCCATATAATAATAATTACAAATAATAGTCATTGAATATTTATATGTACCAGATACTTTTTGTTTTAAAGTGCTTTCCATAAATGAAATGACTTAATGCTTTTAAATTAACAAGGAGGCCATTAGACTCAGGCAGCTCTGATGAGGTGGTGGCCTCCTTAAGCAAATGGAAATCTAAGTCTATAAATGCCTCAAAGTCACAAAATCAAAACATTAGGGATAACTAACCACAACCAACCAACTAGGCCTTAGGCTACAGCTAATTCTTTCTTTGCTTCAGCACTTTCTCCACACAAGTCTGTCCCTGACTCCTGAAGGCAAAGCACTGCTAACCACTTCCAGTTTGGCACTATATGACTGGAACCAATTTTTGCTCAAAAAAACTTAAAATTTTAATATGTCTCAGTCTATCTTTTAATAATGCTACTATAGCCATAAAGGATGGATAATTATTTACCTCATTTTGCAGATGAGGAAACTGAGGTATAGAGTTAAATGGTTCTCCCAAGGTCACGTGGCAGATAAGAAGTAGATAAAAATATGTGGTCAGGACTTTAGCTAGAGTTGGCCTCTTAAAACCCTAAGTCTTTGGGTGCTTTTCAATATGGTAGAATCACGTGATCTTCAACTCTTGCAGTCTTCAACTTCTCTTCTTTCTCCACAAAGTTATCACTGTCTTTCTAAGAAATAGACCACAGAAAAGATCTTGCTATGCTTACGTCCAGGCAAGATTCCAGATGTAGTACCTGCTTTAACTTCTGTCCAAATAATTTCTGTGCTTTCTTGGTAATAGCTGTAGCTATAATAAAAAAGTCTTATACTTTAAGTAATTTTCTACTTATTTAATATCAAAATATTCTATGTTTATATGGTTTAGTTTTTTTTTTTTTTTTTTTTTAAGATTTTACTTATTTGACAGACAGGAGAGGGAACACAAGTAGGGGGAGTGGGAGAGAGAGAAGCAGGCTTCCCGGTGAGCAGGGAGCCTGATGTGGGGTTCGATACCAGGACCCTGGGATCATGACCTGAGCTGAAGGCAGACACTTAACCTACTGAGCCACCCAGGAGCACCTATTTGATTTAGTTTTAAGAGAAGGTCTAATATAAGTGAACTTTGTTATGAAAGATCAGCTCTTTAGTAAATATTTATGCATATCAAGGATCTAGCTACTTTTAATCTCAGAAGTTAAGATCAATCTAGGAAAATGAAGTAAAATAAAATTTAGGGATGTATTGATTTATTGTTATACTTGACAAACATTTTAAGGACACTGCAAATTTTATGTTTCTTCATGAAATGTTGAATATGAGTGCTTATTAAATTATATTTTTATATATATTTATTTTTTAAAAATAAATATTTTTATATTATAATAATTTACTTATCATCTTCAAAGATACCTATAGGACTTACCTAACTATTCTGTCTTGTGTGTAATCTGTCCATATTTAATTCTTTGATTTAGAAAATTACTACATATGTAAACAATCAAGGTAATTTAGATACACATTTAAGTGTGACGCCTGGGTGGCTCAGTTGGTTGAGCGTCCAACACTTGATTTCTGTTCAGGTTGTGATCTCAGGGTCCTGGGGTCCAGCATGGAGTTGGGCTCCACACTCAGCGGGGAGTCTGCTTGAGGATTCTCTTCCTCTGCCTTTCCCTCTGCCCGTCCCAACCCCCTCCCACCCCACCCTCGCTCATGCATGCTTGCTTGCTCACTCTAAAACAAATAAATAAATCTTTAAAAAAAGAATATTGTACTAAATATGCCACATATTACATATTTTATTCACATTTACTTGACATTCCTTGAGCAGTATTAATTAGATATAATTTGAGAGAAAACAAGAATGTCCTTCTGACCAAAAAGATCTATTCCATCAGAAGCACTTTATGAAAATTTTAGTTTTTAAAATTTCATTAAGGCATAAAATAAAACCCTAATAAAGTCGTTCTTCAAACAATATATTTAAAATAAATTCTTAAAAAAATAAAGAACTGTATTGTTTTAAAGCTAGTGGGACAAAATGTTTGTTACTGGCACAAAACAGTCACTTTAGCTGGTCCACAGGAAAATTCATCAGGACTAGCTTTAAATTATGTGAGTTTTAAGTTACTCAATCTCTTAAGAAATGAATCTTGCAATTTTTGAATTTGTCATTTATGCCAGTAAAAAATAGATACATTCTTTGACTTACAGGTTCTCCTTAAAAACTTACTACTTTCATGCAAATAAGAACATACGTACAAGAATACATATGTAACAGTCATTAACATCACAGCTAGTCCCCATTTGTTAAGATGAGGAAAAAGATAAGACTCTTTTCTGAAAGAAGTGGTTGATTACATACAAATAATTAAAGCACTATAAAATGATTTCTAAAATCAAGATATTTTTGGGATGCTATGGAAGATAGCTCAAAGGAGTATCATATAGATTTAAGCAAGACAAGGACAGTTTCATGGAGGACAGTGAAAGGAGAATGGAAAGCAAAAAGAGATAGTTTCAGAAGACAGTGATAACTCATTAAGGGTTCTTGAAAAGCCAGAAGCATTTTAGACTTGGTTAGACTGCTATGCAGAGAAGGGATATAATAGCATAATCCAAAAAGATGGAAGAGAGAGATGAACTTGACCTAACTGCTAAATGTGCCTCATGCCCATTCTGGTACCTAATATATTATGACTCGGATAATGCCATTACTCCACACTGCCTTTGATATTAGATCATATGTGCTGATTCTATTCATATGCATCAGTGACTCTAATCCCATTTGCCTGTTCCTTTCATTTTTCCCTCTATCTACATGTTAGCAGAATATGGGTATCTGATTGCAGAAGATCCATAGCCTTGGCATACACACGTGTATTCCTCCACTTATCCTTCCTCCCACTTCCCACTCCCCCCTGCCAAAAATGAAAGGTAAATTGAATATAGAGTTTAAGTGTATTAAACTTCTCATTAGGCTTAGTTTTTCTGAGCTTCTGGACATGTGAAATACTACCTTTTTCTTCATGACATGCAACAATGCATGTAATGTGAATGTATGTTTAGGTACACAGGCAAAAAGAGAGGGAACTTTCCATGTGTGCATTTTATTAGCAATAATGACCTCAGTACAAGACCTTTCTTGGGAATTAATGACCAGTTGGGGTTAATGGCCCTTGGCTATGTATTGAGATATCTACTCCTCCAACTGATCATTAATCGCTAAGACATGCCCTGTGCCTCCAACACTATAACTTAAGAAGATTGATGTTTTGGTTTTCAATGAACAGTAGTCATACTGTTCCTTGAAACCCAACTCATTAATACTGTTAAATAAGTTAAAAATCAAAGTGCTGTTTTCCTTGCTGCATGACATTCTGATAAGTGCATGCACGTGCTGTTACATATGCTAAGGGTGAGAGACAAAATAAAACAAAAATCCTGAAACTGCCGGAACTTTTTTTTTTAACTTTAAATATTTTTCTACTATAAAACAGTCACTCTCCATAATCTGCTGTTCCTGATTCATTGTTTTTCTTCCCAACAATCCTCTGAATTCAATAGTTAATCTTTTAATTGAGGTAATTTATGGGTTAAATGTATAGCCAACAACCTCTCCGCCAATCTATTGATATTTTGCCATCTTCCTTCCAGTGGATGTGGATGTGTGTGTGTGTGTGTGTGTTGTGTACGCGCACGTGTGGGTCCTGCATCTGGGAGGAATTACAGAGAGAAGTAGGTGTGATTTAACCTAAAGTGGGTGGATTTAGTGAATTGCATAGGTTATACTGCAAGCTACTGTCTGTAACAAGCTCGACCTGGAGCCAATTAACTGAATGTAATCTATTCCAGATGTTCACTGGAACAAACAGCACTCTCGGGAATCTTCAGATGTGGAGCCAATGGAGAGTGTTCTGATTATGAGAGATTTTTACACACTGTTCCACTAAATCAGAGATCCAAATGCATAATCTAACATTCAAAAAGGCCTTGTGCCATTTCCCAAGGGAATACAAAGAGTCCAGGACTTACTGGATGGATAGTAACTCGTCAAAAATATTATTTGAGGAGCAAGGGATATAAAATTTGTATGTGAACTTTATTGATTTGCCTTACTTATTTATATTCATCTATTCCAAATGTCATTAAGATAATGTATAATTATGGTGGAAAAATATATTCTATGCATAGGACAAGAATTATAATATACAAGTCTTGACACATAAAAGCCTGAACACTTAGATTTAGGATTGTTTTCTCAGGTGTGTGTGTGTCTGTGTGTGTATGTTGGGAAAGGAGGCAAAGAATCCTTGATTTTTTAATTTATAAAGAGCTATTTGTTCCTCATACCTTCATGGTACACATAAGGTCAGTTGAGACTTTTTTACTCATTCAGGAGACATGAGGAATCATGACCACACCCAAATTAATAGTACTATCTGTATAAGCTTACTTTGGCTTAACTGTAGCTCATATTCTTGAATCACTGTTTGATTAGATGGTTTTTCTGTAGGATACACAAAACTGATAAATTATTAGTAACATGACTTCATGGTAAGGATATGGACAAGAAACCAGATAGAAATTATAGAAGAAACTTGAGAGTCAAAGAGACAATATAGGCAAAAAAGAGAAGCTTTTGTTTGCAGAGGGCTATCTTATATTCCATGGATTGAGTACAGTGATAACAAAGCAGAATGCAAGTGGTATGTATGAAGATCCACCAGGATGGAGCCTGGAATGCTAAAACTTTTATACAGTATTTTATCTCATCCATTCTAAATTTCTCTTTGCATGTTTTCTAATATATATAATATCCTACTACTTTAGCACAGTCAGGGGTATGCAATCACTGCCCAAATGTACAGGACTATCACCAGTGAGTAGAATTTATGGGGCAGCAAATTTTCATTGAAAAATTTTAACCATCCATTAATGGACTTCATTGTTTTAAGATATCATGAATTCCTCAACAATTAATATATTCCCATAGAATCTGAAAGACCATCTGATTTTTTTAGAGATCATGAAAAACAGACTTAACATTTAATTAAATGTTAATTTACCTCCTTACATCCTTATGGATATTTCACTATATACCAAACTAAACATGAATATCATCACTAATCAGCTATAAAGTTGAGCTGAATTCTTTGTAAATAAAGATATATTACAGTAGTTACATTTTTATTTTGCAGGGGTTTAACCACAATGTCTACGTTTCTAAAATACACTGAAAATATATTGTATAAATGCCTGCTCAACAAAGCCCCATTGTTGCAGGTTACTTGGGTTTGCATGTCTTACAGCCTTATACTTATGGCCACACCAAATTATTCAGGATCTCAGCCCTAATGAATCCAGTTCAATAGAAAATAATAGTAAGACTTTAGCACATACAAGTGTAACCTGTTAGGATTACTATCGTGGGTGGCACTTTTTCCTGAACATAACAGTAACAACAAAACAATGCTTGTAAAGGGGTCCTAAAGAAATCAAGTGTCCCTGGGGCGCCTGGGTGGCTCAGATGGTTAAGCGTCTGCCTTCGGCTCAGGTCATGATCCCAGGGTCCTGGGATCGAGTCCCGCATCAGGCTCCCTGCTCCGTGGGAAGCCTGCTTCTCCCTCTCACACTCCCACTCCCTCTGCTTGTGTTCCCTCTCTCGCTGTGTCTCTCTCTGTCAAATAAATAAATAGAATCTTTAAAAAAAAAAAAAAAGAAATCAAGTGTCCCTAAGGTCCAAATTGCTCAAATAATTAACACATTTACAAAAAAAAATAATAAAACACTACTGTAAGTGCCTTTATGCTAATCATCTTCCTTATCCTAAATTTCATATCATTTTGCTACTGAAAGAAGCACAGTTACCATCTCGTAGGGTCAGAAAAAGTACCAATAGCGTAAGGTCTCTCCTTAAATCTGATTAATCCACAATTCAAAGATTTAAGATTTTTCTTTCCAAATTCTCATACTCTAGAGAGTGTTTTAATCAATGTACCTTCTCATGACCAAGATCATCTTATTTCTCACCTTTTAGGATTCTGATATACACTTTGAGAATTATAGAACATTTATATTCTATGGAAATATTTATAGAAATTATAGAATACTTGGCAAATTTCAATGTCTGCCTTTTATATTCAAAATATAAATGTATAAAACGGGATGGTGGGTGGCCCAGTTGGTTAAGTGTCTGCCATCTGCTCAGGTCATGATCCCAGGGTCCTGGGATCTAGCCTTGCATTGGGCTCCCTGCTCAGTGGGGAGTCTGCTTCTCCCTCTCCCTCTGCTTCTCCCCCTGCACATGCTCTCTCCCTCACTCTCTCTCAAATAAATTTTAAAAATCTTAAAAAAAAAGTATAATTATTTAAACGGACTGTTTTCTAAAATTTAACACCTCCACCTCAAATTTTCTGATACTTGACTCTCATGGTTTTAAAAAAAAATTGTTTGTTTTTTTTAATAAATAGATTGTTAAATAAAGCAGAGTAGGAATTATTGCAATTAAGATGGCAAAACAATTGTATTATCTTGGAATAATAAAATAAGAATCAGCCATGTGTTTATTATCGAGAGGATCTTCTAATTTATTTTACTGCTTTTAACTTTAAGGAATGTCATTATTATCAAAACTGAGCAATATTTTGGTAAAGATCCAAAAATTGTAACTTCCTTTCCTGAAATAGACATCTAGTTATTAGTGTAGACATTGAGCTATATGTCCAATAAAGATTTTCCCAGACTTTATATTTATCTAATACTTCTGCTAATGTGATCAGTAAATGGATTTAAATCTTAAACTGACTCTTTAATGATAAAATGTACAAAATATCCTATATACAAACTATTGTAGTATCCCGATGGTCTCTGTGTCATCCGAAATAACCAAGCACTAGGAAACTTGTCTTTCAAGGCAACATTGGTATTTTATTATATTAAAAAATATTATCATCGTGCTTGCTTCAGTAGTGTTTCCTGACCTGCATGGTGGTCCTGGTCTTTACAATTTTCACATGTACGTTACATTTTCCAATTGAAAATATTTATTGAAATAATTAGTTATGTTAAAAAAAAGGAAATGTAAAGAAATTTTTTTATTACTTAATGCATACTTTCTAATAAGACTGTGAAACAGGAAATTCACCATACCCTCAAAAACAATATACAGAGGTTATTAATTGCCAACCTAAAAAAATTATATAAAATCATTTATGTATAGCAAATAGTGTTTAAGTAATTTCTACAGTGAGTCTAAATTAAAACATGGGTTTGCACTATAGTTAATTTAGAATCTCAAGGCTGTAACTATTGGAAACTAGTAAATATTTACAAATGAATTAAGTCATGTTTTAAGACATATAATATAGGATAAATATAAGGATTCTCTGTAAAACTCCTCACTTTTAAATAAACAGACCAAGAAATCCAATCAAATCTACCAGTAATTCCAATATTTAACAGCAAACTTTTTAAGCAAAAAAAGGCTTATGGCAAGAAAAATGTGACCTTGAACTTCATATTCACATAAATTCTCTAGGAATGCATGTACTTTTAAGATCAAAACACTTAAAATAAGTGAAATGACTCCTCTACAGCCCTTTTTTTTCTTAAGATTATTTATTTATTTGACAGAGAGACACAGGGAGAGAGGGAACACAAGCAGGAGGAGTGGGAGAGGGAGAAGCAGGCTTCCCGCCGAGCAGGGAGCTCGATGCAGGGTTCGATCCCAGAACCCTGGGACCATGACCTGAGCCAAAGGCAGACGCTTAACGACTGAACCACCCAGGCGCCCCTATAGCCCTTTTTTTTTTTTTTTTTTAAGTAAAAAAGATGTACTAAACACGTTAACACTACTTGTTTCATCACTATTTAATGAAACACCTTAGGGAAATAAACTTTTCTAGCACCATGAGGCATTCATTCCATCTGCATAGAGAGGAGAGTTTAAATAATTCACTTCATAAATAGCACTACCTGGGAATAAAAATAGGCAGTGTGTGAAAGGAAACTTAGTGTCATACACAGACTTTAGTAACCCAGTCTTCAAAGTAGATTTGAATTTCATGATATTTGAAATTTCGTGACTCAACTGGGCTATATGGGTGATGGGCATTAAGGAGGGCACCTGTGATGAGCACCGGGTTTTATACGTAAGTGATGAATCACTAAATTCTACTCCTGAAACTAATATTACTCTGTATGTTAAAACTAGAATTTAAATAAAAACTAGAAACAAACAAAAATAGATAAAATAATGTTAATGTGATCAATGTTATTTTACTTATTTTTAGCACATTGAATTCAAAACAACTGATGACTATGCAAACAAGGCAGCCTTTCAACAAATAAAAAATTTTCCAGCACTTTTGGCAGTAATAGTTTTTTTAATGATTATCGTTTATATTTTTAGTGACGATGACAGATGTTCATGGATTTCATCTTGGTTTAAAATGTTTCATATGCAATTGTTCCAATCCACGTATTTTTATTTTCACTCAACAGTTTTGAGCTTGGCAGATGAGGAAACTGAGTCAAAGAGACAGTACCTCAGTGGCCAAGGCTTCTCAGTCAGAATCAGATGCAGGGTCAAGTTACCACACACATAGAGCTCCTCCAGGAATGCAGGTGAGGTGGATCGGGGGTGGGGAGGAGAGCCTATCCTGGGGTCCACATTGTCTAGGGAATGTGTCTGGAGATGGAGAAGGGGTCTCAACCCAGTGACTATGACTGCTGGCATGCCCCCAATCTCTCTTTGGCAACATCCAAAAGAACATTTGCGATGAGGACAATGCTCTGTGTCTCGTCCAATATGGCGCAATGATCCCCACATGGCAAGTGAACATTTGAAAGGCAGGCGATCTAGAAACTGGATTTTAAATTTTATTAAGTTTTAATGAGTTTAGCTTTTTTTTTTTTTTTCTTCTCTTGCTGATGTGTAGGTCAGGGGCTAGTCTATCTAATCTAGAGTAGTAAAAGTAGTATTTACTGGGGAGTAATAGTAACCTTAGTTCTGGGATATTAAATGTAAGCACAGAACAAGAGAGGGAGGAAACTTTTTTTTTTCTTTTTTTCTTTCTTCTTCTTTTTTTTTTTCTAGTAAGAAAATCTAGGCATTGACTGAAAGAATTTATAGGCACAATTTATCTGTTTTTTAGTTCTGAATGGAAAACTAATAGAGATCAACCTTAAATATTTCCATTTTCTTTCCCTTAAACTGGTTTGAGTATGATGGTGACAAAGGTATTTTTTCATCTTTTTATTTCAGTGGCATTGGAAACTATTTTTTACAAGCTAAATAGGACTAATTCTTGTTTACAGAAGAGCTATTTCTTTTTCACTATTTGCATTTCTAATTGTGTCTTTCTTAAGTGTCTACTGCAAAATAAATTTGCACATGCTCTTTGTAGGGGCGCCGCTAGTCCAGAAAAGGGCTAGGTGCCTGGAAGATGGTTATCCATAATAGAAGTCTGTGAAATTTGTCACAGATTCTTTACCAGCTACTACCAGAATTCAAGAGCTCCCCAAACCCTGACCTACTCAATATTCTCACATTTGGTTTAGTTCTACTATTAAAACACTAAAAATAATTTAAAAAATAAAGTTATAACTTTTATAAATAAACTGACATTATAATTTCCATTTTTCTACACTTAGAGGGTTGCACTGTTAAATCTCTTTTATTTACATTTCTAAATGGCCCCAGGTATAGCTATAACTCCTGTGGGACATGTCACAAGTAGAGAAGAGGTAATTAAGCACTCAGGCACAAAGCCCAACTCTGCCATTTGCCTCCTGTTTATCAATAAAGTTACTTAACCTTATTGTGTCTCACTTATCACATCTGAAATAGTAAATAATAAGAGTATTTAACTCAGGTGCTGTAAAGATTAAAAAACCATGCTGTAAAGCACTATACCATGACCAGTACATAGTAAGGGATCAATGAGTATTAGACTTTGTAAAATCATTATATTCAATTTGTCTTAATTTTCCACTAACATTCTTCTTAAGTACAAATGCAAATTATGGCATTAAAGACATTTAACAATGACCTGAATGTATGTCTACAAATTTTAAGGCTTGTAAAATAAAGGTGTCTTAGGAAAATAACATATAACCTCCAGGAACATGAAGACAAATGAAGAAAATAATTAGAAGAGATCACTAAAAAGGACAAATGAACATGCCAGCAAATAAACAAATTCCATTTCTATGGTTTAAGAGGGGGCTATCAGTGAATTTTGTCATGAAGGTTAAGACATTGTATCTCGAATGCTTCCAGTGCTATTCATTTAAATTAAATCATGTAATTTATCAAGAAAGGGAAAATAAATAAATACCCAATAAAATAATAATTTCATATAAATCTTAAAATCAAAGTAGAACAAGCTTTGGTGAGTATGTTTAATACTTAACTTTAAGATTATCACTTGTATTAAAAAGATTAAAAGGATTAGGCTTCTTTTGGTGTTTTTCCAGAAAGTATACTAGCTTCAAAGGGGAAAAATAGGGAATTTAAATAACTTTGTGGGCTATGCAGAATTGAAGGATATAGTATATTCAATGGTAAATTCAAAGTATAGCGATAACATATGTCTATAATTCAATACATCCTTTTTTATTGGTTCTTAATACATTATATATTTTTGGATTTTTAAGCAGCTATCCATCCTGTTTCACTCAGTGTACTATTTTCCATTCCAAACATTAGCCTTTATTTTTAAAATGGATATAATGATCTTTCATGAACTTAGTTCTTTGCTTTTCACATTCTTTAAACAATTTACTCTGCTTAATTATGATGCCACTTTAGAAATTTACATACTTTATATTTGGTAAGTTATGATATCCTTTGACATGTGTACAGGATTATTTTAAAAAGTTAATTTAAATTATTTTCCTTCATCAAAAAATAACTACATTTAAATGCAGCTGTATTTTATCCAAGATCAATTTTTACAAGTATTTTTATTTACATTAAAATTACTAATTTACTGGGGCACCTTGGTGGCTCAGTCATTAAGCGTCTGCCTTCGGCTCAGGTCATGATCCCAGGGTCCTGGGATCGAGTCCCATATCCCAGCTTCCTATTCAGTGGGGAGTCTGCTTCTCCCTCTACCTCTCTCCACTGCTTGTGATCTCTCTCTCTCTCTCACGTGCTTTCTCTAATAAATAAAAAAAAATTTTTTTTTAAAGTAACATACAAGTGCCTAGTGTATGAGCAGTATGCCTGTGTAAAGAATGAACTGGGTGCAGGTGCCTAGGTGGCGCAGTTGGTTAAGCAGCTGGCTCTTGATTTCAGCTCAGGCCATGATCTCAGGGTCCTGGGATAGAGCACTGCCTTGGGCTCCACGCTCAGTGGGGAGTCTGCTTGAGGATTCTCTCTGCCTCTCCCTCTGCCCCTTCCCTTGCTGGTGCTCTCTCTCACTCTCTCTCTCTCTCTCAAATAAATAAATCTTAAAAAAAAAAAAAGAATGGACTGGGATTTCTTTATCAGGGAGTCCCATATTTCTATACACCCTCTGGTGTTTCTCATGTAAACTTATTTTGCCCCCACCCTTTTTTTTTTGGCATAATTTCTCTTTTGAAGGCCGTTCTGAATTTTTGGCTACCCAGTTTCCCTCCCACCCTCACCACCATCCTTACCTAGTTCCCTATTAACCAATATCAGTTTCTTTTTTCTTCCTTCTTTTTGAGATATAACTGACATATAATGTTAGATAAATTTAATATCAGTTTCTGAGCTGTGTTGAATTCCATCTTAACACTCTGCTATATTTGAAGAACTGGATTTAAATGGCCATCCCAGATCTTTCTGCCTCATTTAGGATAAGCAAGGAATTCCTGTGTTTAGCAGTCAGCTACAGATGGACATTTCCCCATTTTTATTTTTTACATATTTCTCTACTGGAGAAAATGTTTTATCTACATGACCTCTGAAGTTTCCCTAAAAAATGAAACTAGCACTGTAGTCTGGCTTTTTAAATGCAGAATTCGCTTTAGGTAATCTATCAAAATTCTCAATAATTCATTTATTTTTACCACGTGTTATAGCAACTGAGATAAAATTCTTGAGTCTCCCAGAGGCGACACAGCTTGAGAAATCAGGCCTTGGCTGTGCAATGGTTTAGGTTGCAAATCCCTTTTTGCTACTTATCAGCTTTACACCCTAAGAGAATTCACTTAATTTCTCTAAGTCCAGTTTCCTCATCTATATAACTGGATTTTCAGTTCTTATCAAATATGATTGTTGCAAGAATAAAATGAGATATTCAAGGAAAGCACTTAGTACCTTTTCTGGCACATAGCTAGCTCTCAAAAAATATTAGCATAAAGGTCTTTCATTTTTGCATGGACTGTGATAGCAACTATTTTTCTAAAGATAGTAAGTGAATATAAAACTGAAAAGGAAGGCTGAAAACTCCCATGGACTCCTATTATGCTTGCAAATGTGTTTGTATAACTTGGCATTAAAGTTCCCAACCTTCATTCCACAATGTAAATTTTCTCAATGCATAATCAGATAAAATCCCTATTAAAGTAATAATAATACATTATTTTCTCTAAGCTTCCAATTTGTTGAGCCATATGCACTGCCAAAATGAAATCCTAACCAAAAGAACACACTTAATTGCTTTATTAGATATGGAAATGGTTAGAAAATAAAAACAAAGGCAAAGTAAAACAGAAATATTTTTGTTTGAGAACATTCAACTTGGAGTTACCAAATATGTTTGCAGAAAAAGTCTATGGAGGAAGTCTTAGAAGTAAGATTAATATTTATAAACAGTTTTGACAGTAAGCCAATCTAAAGTTACTCCCAAAAGCTTATTTGGATATTGTTAAGAGCCAAAAGAGTTTATATACATAAAGAACTTTAGCTTTAATTATAACTGCTGTACTTTTTCAGAGTATTCAAAACACTGAACAGTTATAGTAGAGTAAGACCACAGTTTAAAGACCTTTCCAAATAATATTTAGGCCATTCCATACATCTCACAAGATTTGTATTTGTACTTTCCAGAACAAGTGTAATTTCCATCTATGGACACTTGTACTTTTTTCAGCCACATGAAGACAAGGACATCAATCACATTACATTCACCACTCTATCACCAAAGCCTAGCACAGTGCCTCACAGAAAGTAAGAGACATGCATATAACTGTTTAACAAATGAAAGAAGCAGTCAATCTCTTCTTTCCTTTATCAGTCCACTTCTATTACATATGGTAATAAGCAGCTAAAATCTGTATATCATTCCTGTGTGTGATATCATGACAACTCAAAAAATCTGGGGAGCCTCAAGAGTCCTAGAATAATATGGGATCTTTTGGACCAAATTAGAATGACCCATAACTGTTACAAAGATTCATATAAAATAAATTAAGAAAGAAAGAAAGAAAAAAAAATTAGGAGGAATGACTGAGTGAGTCAGAGACATTCTTGGTATTTCTGGGTATCTTTTTTTTTCAAGAGTGTTCAGAATCACATTTTTCTTTAACCTCATTTGAGAATGTTACAGAAAACCCCTGTATGGAGAAAGAGGCCATGAAATGTGAAGAATTTGAAATTTGGAGTCAGGTAACCTTACGTATGAATTCCAGTTTCACCACTTTCTGGACAAGGTTTTCTTTGAAATTTAGGAAATGATGTCACCATGTTATGTTATTCAATTTGAAATAATATATATTAAAATCCCTACCCACACAGTAGGTGTAAAGTAAACATTAGCCATTATGAGGATTATTCTTTATTACAGTTAATTAAGATAGCTCCATTCTCCCAGTTGAGTGTGGTTTGTCCGTGAACCCTGCTGGTACTTAAGATTTAGAAGTAAGCAAATGCTCATTAACTATTTGGAAAATTCTAAGACCCACCTCCTTCCCCCATCCCCATGGTCTCACTGGAGAAACTTTCGTAACAAAATGATATTTTAATGAGATTCTTTCTTTACTATCACCTTTATACTTCCTGTTTCTATCTTTCTGTCAGTTACTGAGCTTTATCTAGAAGACAAAGCATAAAATTGAACATAGGTAGAAATTAAACACATATTCCATTAAGGGGCACCTGGGTGGCTCGGTCAGTTAAGTGTCTGCCTTAGGCTCAGGTCTTCATCCCAGGGCTCACTACTCAGCAGGGAGTCTGCTTCTCCCTCTGCTTCTGCCCATCCCCCACTCATGCTCTTTCTCACTCTCTCTCAAATAAATAAATAAAATCTTTAAAAAAAAGAATTATCTGTCAAGCATTCATTCCGTCTTTACAATTTCCACATTCCTTGAACATTCACAGCACAAACCTTTTCCCAAGTAAATGTACATCCAGATTAAAAGAGGATGGGAGAGCAGTGTCTAAGTGGTAAAATATGCAAACCACTTAGAGAAAAAAGTAGAGAAGTAAAGATTATTGCTGTTTTAGGCAAGAAAGAATGTGAAGTTCAATTAAATTACCACATGCATGTGTCTTTTGGAATGTCAAAGAATAGCAAAGAATTCTTGATCATAAAACAAGGAAAAAAGATATCTTCCTATTCTTGGCACTCCAAAAATTCAGTTTTTCAGACATCTCTTCAATAAAACTCTTGTATTGCATTACTCCGATAAAATTAAGAGTTCTCTTTTCAAAAGTTACCTTGTGTACTATTTTACTTATTCACTCAAAAAGGGCTGACTGCTATGGACTATGATAAGCATCAGTATTAAGCGGTCATACAACTTTGATTTTTCGAATATTGCATTTGATTCATTTAAACAAGCATATATATCATCTATCTGGTGCAGATTTGTAAATTTATACACTTCAGGAAAAACTGTCACAATCTATAAAGGGTATTTCAAGACTAAGCGTAGAACAATTAAATTATGCATTTGTCTATAATACTGTCTTACTTCAAAGACTATAAAAAGGGTAAAATCATTACCATCAGAAGGCAAATTATGCCTTATTGTTGCTAAAAATAAATTTACATCAACTATAAGAAGACATTTTCAGTATTCTGCTATTTACAGATTTTTGTCACACAACTTCAACTATTAAAATCTGACTTTTAAAATATATGTCAGCTTCTCTGGTTATAATTTTATAAAGGATACAGAGAACATGAGCAATGATGAATCACATTATAGCAGAAGAGCACTGAGTTAAGAGCCTAAAGACCTGACTAAAATCCTGGCTTTATTTTATACAGGACATCTTGTCTTTAGGAATTTAGTCAACCACTCAGAGACTCCTTTTACATAAAGTTATGTTGACATGTCATTGACCTAACATGGATATTATGTAGTTTTCATAAAGTACACATAAATATTTCAAAAATGGTTAACAGACAATATATATATAGATCTAACACCTTCTTTAAAGGGATTAACTTTTTCCACTTAATTTCAGAAGGCCTGTTTTTAGATCTATTCTAGTTTTTTTCTTTATCAAATAGACCAGAATACACACACACACACCCCAAGAGGGCAAGGTGAGGAAATCTCTGTTACATCTGTTCTTTAATTACCAAACAAGTTGTCATCTGTGACAGTGATGCCATTTCATAATGTACATGCTATTTAACCTCTGGGATTAATTTTTTCCACTCCATTTTCAAGGCCACTAATGGAGCCTGAGTTGCTATGACTGTAAGCCTGAGTTACTACAATTGGTATTCGGGACTCTGCCTGTACTCCAATCCAGGCAGTGCCTGATGGTTCCAGATTTGTTTTCTTAAAGTGTTTGCTTTCAAAATGCCATTTCTAATTTAAAATATAAACTCCATAGTTTGGCATGCCAGTTCCTTCTTTACATAAATCTCTGTTCCTCAATGTGCACTCCCTGTTCCAAGCAAGATGGTCAACAAATACATGCCATCCAAGTGATGTTCATTTCCTTCTCCCTGTGCATGATGCCCTGCCTTCCCAGATCCAATCTCATCCAAAAAGCATTTCTGGATAAATTCCAGGTCAAAACATTCACTCCCTATCAGGATCACTATAGTACATTTTTCTCTACCACATTAACTTACAGTCAAATTATCTTGTATATGGTTTGAATTGTGCACACCTCTTATCTCTCCAAAAATGCTGAAAGATGCTTAAACACAGAAAATGTATGTATTTCTTAATCTACCTCAAATAGCCCTTAGAACCTGATGAGGCTCTAATAGGAAGCCTAGTAAATATTATTAGATAGATAAGACATCACCCAGTTATAAAGGGAAAACATAATAAAAATATCTTCCCTTCTAGCCTATTAAACACTAAATGAATTTAGGGGATAGAAAACTTCATAAATTTTTTAAGAGAAAAGATAACCTTTAAAAACCTGGGCATCACATGTAAATTTGTGATAGAGAAACTGACAAAATATAGTAATTATTATAAGGAACTGGAGTGAGAAATAGGTTATGCTTTACTGAGAAAAGAAAACATTGAGATGTGAAGAAAGAGACATCACACTGTTTCTCAGGTGCTTGGGGGATGGCTGCACCGTTCTTCACTTTAGGTCTGACAGTATCCATTTCTTTAAGATCTTTAGCCATCCATGGGATGATCTGATTCTAAAACAAACTCTCATGTAAATTTATTTTCCTAAAATCTTCCAATGGATTTACAATTCAGCCTAAAGTAGCCACATTTCAGATAATATATCCGAAGTCATGGTTATGATTTACATGTATAGCCACATAACAACTTGTGTGATTTTTAGTAAGGTGTGGTTTCATTGAAAACCTATGATGAAATCATACTAAAAGATACAAATTAGCTTGTAACTTTACAAATGGTATTTTCTTTGAAAAAAATCTGTTTTTTGTTTTTTTTTTTAATAATCTCTATTTTATGGCAGAAATGGGCATATGGATATGGCAGGACTAACTGTTCCCAGTATAAAGACTCCTCTTTCCTGTTAGGAATACAAATGTAACCAGCCCTGAAGTTGAGCAAGGCCCACGGTAGAAGTTACATTTCGCATCCCTTCTCAGAGCTGGTGAGACAGGGTCAATAAATTCTCACTAATTCAAAGTGATGTGTATAATGCCCTTGACATTTCTTTAAAATAAATTGCTTACCTCCATTCCCTTTCACGTCCTATCCAAACAAGCTAGAACGTGGGCCAGGTGCTTGTAAGCCAGCTGTGGTCACGCTGCACCTGAGGGCAACATTCGGAGGAACTCAGGGCAAGAAGAAAGAAAGAATCTGAGGGCAAAGTAGAGCCACTTACTCACCCTTTATCTGTCCTTCTGCACAACAGAGAAACATGCTACTATCTTGTTTGAGCACTGTATTTGGGGGTCTTTTTGTAGCAGGAAAACAATGCATGTTCATTTTATTAATAGTTTTTAATATGGGGTGCTTGGGTGACTCAGTTGGTTAAGTGTCTGCCTTTGGCTCAGGTCATGATCTCAGGGTCCTGGGATCGAGGCCCACATCCCCAGCGGGAAGTCTGCTTCTCCCTCTCCTTCTCCCTCTGCCTCCCCCCCCCCCCAACTCCTGTGTGCGAGCGTGCATGCTCTCTCTCTCAAATAAAATCTCTTAAAAAATAAATAAGTAAAATAAAACCTGGTTAAAGGATAGGTTTAAAACCTATAGATACAAAATCTCTGATAGGATTTGTATCCTCTACTACTTATCACACATTTCATAATACAATTATTTTAAAACAACATAAATGTAAAACATTTGCCCTAAAATCATTAGCAAGTAAAGTTTTAACATATCTGCCATGTGATCAGAAGATAAGAATTTACAGATGAGATTCTCTTTCGTCTTTGTAAAATTCCATCTCTCTCAGCCATACATAGTTGTACTTACTCAACAGTCTCCTATGTTTGTGCCTTTCTCTGAGGATACAGAAGCTCTTCCTTCTTTCTCTATTCATTTTTGCTATGGAATCTCATGGACATGTTTACTAGCACTACAAAAATAATGCTACTGCTGAAACACTAGTTCATAAGCTGTTAATAAGTGTGGATCAAAAGTCTGAAATGATAACTGACATGGAATTGGTAAGAAGTTAAAAAAGAAAGAATGGGAAAATAAAAGGCATGACCTCATTTTATGGCTAACAGACAGTGTACGTGCCACCTGTAAACATAATAAATGCAGCCTAACCCTACTCAGTGAAAAGAAAAGTACACTGTGGAATGATTTTATAAGTTAACCTTGGAAAATACTACTCTTTTTTTTTTAAGATTTTATTTATTTATTTGAGACAGAGAGAATGAGAGAGAGAGAGCACATGAGAGGGGGGAGGGTCAGAGGCAGAAGCAGGCTCCCTGCCGAGCAGGGAGCCCGATGCAGGACTCGATCCCGGGACTCCAGGATCATGACCTGAGCCGAAGGCAGCCGCCCAACCAACTGAGCCACCCAGGCGCCCTGGAAAATACTACTCTTGTTCATAAAAATATAGGATGCACTATAACTAAACATCTGTACCTAAATATCACAAAAGTTATAATACCTTTCATTTGTGTTTATTTATTTATACATATAACATTATGTTAGGATACCTATGTAATATATAAAAAATATTTAGTAAATATGTAAATTGACATTCAACATTAAAATATATGGGAAACTAATAATGGACTAAGTAGTAACACTCACTCTCTGAACACCTCTACTTCAAAACGTATTTAGTGTAATCAGCATAGTCCTCACACAAGGGAAAACCCAAGAAACTTCATTTTCAGCCTCTTAGAATTTTTCATTCTTTTTAATAACAACCATAACTGACAAACATCTTTTTGTAATGATAGAATGGTATTTAATTGAAAACATCATGGTATAAACAAACATTTGACTACCATCTGAAGAAAGCAGTATCATCATGGATTCCTGAAATTAATTCAAGGCCAGATTCTGCCACCAGCAAGCTTTTTCTTTCTTTTCTTTTCTTTTTTTTTTAAAGATTTTATTTATTTATTTGACAGACAGAGAGAGACACAAGCGAGAGAGGGAACACAAGCAGGGGGAGCGAGAGAGGGAGAAGCAGGCTTCCCGCTGAGCAGAGAGCCCGATGCGAGGCTCGATCCCAGAACCCTGGGATCATGACCTGAGCCGAAGGCAGACGCTTAATGACTGGGCCACCCAGATGTCCCTGAGCTTTTTCTCCTTAGATAATTAATGTGACCTTACTATGGTCTGAATGTTCATGTCCCCCCAAAATTCGTATGTTGAAATGCTAAATGCCCATGGGTGATGGTATAGTAGATGGGATCTGGGAAGGTACTTAAATCATGAGGATGGAACCCCCATGAATAGTATTAATGCCTTTAAAAAAGAGGCTCTAGAGAGATCCTTAGCCCCTTCTACCAAGTGAGGACACAGGCAGAAGATACCAACTAAATCGGGAAGAAGGCCCTCAGGTAAAGGCAACCATGTTGGAGCCTTGATATTGGACTTCCAGCCACCAGAACTGTGAGCAATTAGTTTTTGTTGTGTATAAACTACCCAGTTGGTGGTATTTTGTAGAGCAGCCCAAACAGACTAAGACAGACCTCTCTAAGTTTTAATGTCCTTTTCCTTAAAATAAGGAAGCTGGAACCATTGGAATGCTAGGGTCTCTTTTAAACCTAAAATCCCAGAATGGCAGATCTGGTCATATTGGAGTGTCTCCCATTTCCCCAAATTAAAAAAAAAACATACAGTCTGAAAGAAAAGTTTATTGGTAACAACAGTGCTTACCTTTATATATAGATTCTGCCCCCATAATCATGACATTTACTAGGTGTAGTGCTGAATATGATTTTGTCAAAATGTTTGAGTGATTTAAAAATTTCAGGTTTACTCAAGAAAAACAAAGTATATCATAGACACAATCAATCAAGAACTCCAAGACAGAAACAAAGCCCAATGATAAGTTTCAATAAGCATGCATAAAATTTAAAAAACTGCTTTTCAAATAAACCACTTTTCTGTAAACCTTTAAAAAATGAAAACATTTTACTTTGCCAGTGTTTCAAACTTAAAGCCGGAACGACATGACATTGATGTAACAAGATACCTATTCTGTTTGTATTTTGAGGGTATTTTTGTTTTTCCCACACGAAAAAAGTCTACAGGATGCAAAGTTAAAATATAGTAATTCATTTTTATAATTATTATTGTCAGCATAATCTCCAATCATATTTGGAATGGTTGGGTATTTATAGAAAAGAAAACAAAGGGGCATCTCTAAATAGTTAGGCAGGCTATAACTAAGGGTTACAGAAGGGAGGGGGTGGGGGGATGGGTTAACCGGGTGATGGGTATTAAGGAGGGCACGTGTGGTGATGAGCACTGGGTGTTATACGCAACTAATGAATTGTTGAACACAACATCAAAAATTAATGATGTACTATATGCTGGCTAATTGAACATAATAATAAAAAAATATTAAAAAAAGAAAAAAAAAAGAGTTGTGCAGTAAATAAAAAATCAACTGCCACTCAAATCGATAGCTATTTTTACATGCTTTTAACAATGGAAGTACCATTTTACATCAGCAAATGCCTTGTAACAAGACAGTAGTTCTACCTCTCTCACAAAGTCTAAAGAATAATGCTTTAAATACATTGTGAAAGCATTTCTAAGAAAGCAAATTAATATTACTTACTATAACTTACTTGATCCAATCTAAGACACTATGATAATATATGTCATTATGTTAGGTCTCACCAAGACAAAAATGTTGCCAAACCATGACATGCCATTGATTATATGATGCATCCTGTTTTCAGAATTGTTAAAATGAGAAAAAAATACCCATCTAGAATTCATGAAATACTATAGAATTATCTCTTTTTTGTGGCTAGACTAAGATCTATATTCTATTTCTTTACTAAAAAATGAGACAGATGATAAACACTATAATTTATAGTACTTTTGCAAGATAAGGCATTAATCTCATCACACAACAATAGCAACAAAAACACTAATCATCACCTTTTTTTCCCCTGGGTGAAAATCAACTCTGTAGAGTTAAACTATCAACACAGCAGAAAAAGTAAGAATGATTAAAACAGGTAAGATTAAATAAATGGGTTGTATGCTGTAACTAATTATTGAGCAGTTAACATAATAGGCTACTATTAGTAAGTGTCCTATAAATTTTTTTTTAATTTTTTTTAAAGATCTTATTTTTTTTATTTATTCATGAGAGACAGAGAGAGAGACAGGAGCAGAGGGAGAAGCAGGCTCCCCACGGAGCAGGGAGCCCGATGCGGGACTCGATCCCAGGACCCTGGGATCATGACCTGAGCTGAAGGCAGACGCTTAACCGACTGAGCCACCCAGGCGTCCCTAAATTTTAAATGTATATATATGAAAAATATTTACTAACTTATTAGTAAAATTAAGTTTATAAGGTGCGTTTTATAAGAGATGACAGAATGTTACTACATCTGAAATCAATTTTACCATATACATTAACTAACTAGAATTTAAATAAAAACTTGAGGGGTGCCTGGGTGGCTCAGTCGGTTAAGTGGCTGATTCTTGATTTTAGCTCAGGTCATGATCTCAGGGTCTTGAGTTAGAGCCTGCATTGTGCTCCATGCTCAGCGGGGAGTCTGCTTGAGGATTCTCTCTCTTCCCCTCCCTCTGTCACTTACCCCGCTCATGTTCTCTCTCTCTCTCTCAAATAAATAAATACATCTTAAAAAAAAAAAAAACTTGAAAAGAAAAAAAAAGAAATGACAGAATTTTACAAATACAATACTAATGTACGGAGAAAAAATATTCTATTTTATCTGATTTAAAATAATCATTGAACTACTACTGTGAATGACTATTAATTAATTTATTCAGTCAAGAAAATATTCATTGAGCACCTTCTAAGTATCAAGCACCTTTCCAGGCATTGCAGATTCTAAATGAACACAGAAAAAAGAATCTCTATTTAAGCAGCTTATATTTTAGAAGAAAGAATAGAAAAAAAAAAACCAGAAACAAAAACAAAAAGGAAATGACATATGTATCAGAATGTGGTAAGTGCTAAGGAGAAAAACAGAAGCAATAAAAAGGTGGGATGGAGAAGTTGCCATCTAAATAGGGTAACTTATTTAAGTGACATTAAGTAGGCTTATTGTGAACATTTCAAACATTTCCACTCTTTTAAACAGAGTAATGACATTAAAAGCAAAGACTTAATTCTCATTTGGAGCATTATACTTACCGGGCATGTAAGGTTAGAACAAAATCTTATTTCCTCCACTTTAATTGGAAAGAGTGATGCTTTTTTTTAAGTGAATAGAAACTGCCTCTGAACTCTATTTTTTACCTGGTATTGCTCCTCTATGAATATACCAGGTAGGATGGTTAAAATGTCAAATTTATTTTCATAAAATGGTTACAAACCATAATATCTCAGTTGACATGACGATTGAAAAGAAAAATGCAAAACAAGCTTTTGCAGAAGAGAGCAAAGAGTTGGTTCCTTTTGAAATCCAAATTAGAGTGAAAATATAATCAGCCTATTCATATTCAATCAATCTTGAATGAGTAATAAGTGACTACTGGGACTTGTAATTCTTACAAGAGTTATATGTTGTCTGAATATGGTAGCTAATTGAATTAAATGGCATTATATAATGCCATATGTTATATAAAGGGCTAAAGTAAACTCATAGCATCAATGGAAATAAATTGATGTGTCTTACTGTTTTAATGTGTGCAAGATCACTATGTTAAAAAAAAACAACCTTGAGACATTCTTCAACATGATGTCACTTCAAATATCAACACACAATTTTGTTCAACTCTCCTGTTACAGCTAAATTCTTATTTTCTGACTTTGTCATATATCATTTATTGTATATAATCAACAGTCTAAAACTTGCAAGACACAAACACATTATTAACAGTTTCTGATTAGCACAGAGTCCTTATTAAGGGCCAAATCTATATAATCCAAGTTTCAAGAAGTTTTCCTTGGGTAAGAGCCTAGTGTTAAATGAATGAATGTGTAACCTGATTAGGGATAGGAGGGAGGGAAGTTTTTCAAACTTTTATTGAGAGCAATGTTTTAGTTTTATTACATAAAAATGATAAAATTAAAAATACATTTAGAATTCTCAAAAGAAGAAAAAAATCTGCTTTAATCTATCTCTTGTTGTAAAGAAAGAGACTTGATACTTTTTAGCAAAGTCTGAGTATTGTTCTTTGTATCAACTAGTTTACTCTCAAGAAAAACAAATTGTATATCATTAAAACAATCTCTTGGACTCTACACCACAAAACAAAGACATAAGCCCCCGGCAATGACTAAAGTCAAAGGGTTCTTTACATTCTCTCCCAATACACAATATCTTAGTGTAAAATTCAAGGTAAATTTTACTGCTGCTTATTTTATTAATAATAGATTATAGTTATTACAAAAGTAGTATCCTTGCATCCTACACAGTTAAACCACAGATAAGCAGAAAGAAGAACATAAAAATATCATATCTCTATTCACACTCCACTCAGAGACTGTCACTGTTAAAATTTTATCTTTCCATATTTTTCTATGCATGTACACAAATATACTTTATCACAATGAGATTATATCAAATATTCTATTTTGTAACCTACTTAGAAGTTAATTATCTTCATTTTGCCTGTCAGTAACTTTTTATTCCATTTAATATCCATTCCACATTAAAATTTTCAGGATTGTCCCCAAACTGTACTTTATATCTGGTTTGTCCAACTTAAGATCCAGTTCCATGTGGCACATTGTAACTAGTTGCTGTGTCTCCATCATTTTCAACCTAGCGCACAAATCATCCCCCTTTTCTCTTCATGACATTAACTTGTTAATGAGAGATAGGTTCGAGTTATCTTTCTCAAAATGCTTTAACCTCTTCATAAATTTCCGTGTTATCAAGAGTTAATAAGTTATTTGAAAACCATGTGTTAACTAGCTGCACAGTATGCCTATTTCTCAAAGCTTTTGTTGGAATCCAGAGAAAATTAATCACTGTGCTATATCGGGGATGCTGTGCTAATTTTTAAAAGATTGAATGTTCTCTTGATCTTTCTCCACTGGGAGAAGGACATGATGCATGCCTCCCTGACAGAGTGGTACTGCCCATAATGAATGAGCATGAAGGTTCTAAAGAGAGAATCTTAACTATTACCTAAATGCACCTTCTTTGTGGTCTGTACAAAGCAATTTCCCCCATGTACTTCTTCACCCATCAGAGGAAATCTAAATAAGAGTGTATTCCTGTTGGGCTGAGTAGTACCAGTTTACCTAAATTAATGTTTATTTAGTATTAATAATGTTTTCTATAGAGAGAAGCTGGGTTCTGTTTTCTCAAGGTTTTTGCCAAGTCTCATAAATCTGGGAAAAAGTGGTCAGTGTAACCCCTCCTAATAACCAAAGTGGCCACACACAGAATAAACAAGGGCTTAGTTTATAAAGTCGTCACTGAGAGACCCTATTGGAGTAAATTTGGATTTCTCAGTATTAATTTATGATGTGTGCAATGCACTTTGCACTCAAAGAAAGAGAACAGGAAAAGAGTTATAAAATGCGTTTAAACAGAGCTTTAATATATTAATGCACTATTTAAATTTAACAGCCACCCTACCCTCCAAAAAAAAAGAAAAGAAAGAGAAAGAATGTTTTTCTGTGAATTACTTGGAGGTTGGCAATGCATTTGAGTTGGTCTGATTGTGTAAGAATTTCTAAACAATGATATACAACATCACTAAAAACATACAATTTGTTGGTTACTTCTTCCCTGGTTTTTAAATTATTCGAGTGCTGACTTAAAACTTGAGATGGCATTTCTTTACCAATATAACTGATTTTTGAACCAAAAATGCCTCCTAAAACATTGAGAAAGTTCTTAAGTTTTATCTATAATTTCAGTATCAGCTAGAATTAATACTATGAATTTTGTTGTTTTAAAAGTCAAAATTTATTTGTCTGGACACGAAATTACAACCCAATTTAAAATGCCATAATAAAAACTTTCTGAAGATGTAATAACTTATTTATAAAAGACAGAGACCACATTAGGGAAATAAGGAATCTAACTGTCTCATGGTGGTCCTATTTTTATGTAATCGTTCTCCATAGTAATACAACATTTTCCCCAATTTGCATTCATCATGGATCTGAGAGAGCAGGATGTAGACAAGTTTTAGAAAGAATAAAGGCTTTTGGTATTTGTTTGGTTTCAGAGATCCCAGAAAGAGGTTCTTCATAAGAAAGGAAAGAGGGATGGCATTTCTTAGTGTCTGAAAATCCTGTCAATGTTTTCTTTAATTTTATGGCTCCTTTTGTTTTCTCACTAGAAAGATTCCCAGACAAGCAATATGATGTGAATGTAATAACCTTTTCTCTTCTGGCTGAGTGATGGTTTCTCAAAATAAATATAACCCATCTTATATATCTTTTTTCCTGAGTATTTCTCTCTTGAACCATACCCACAAATTGAAAAGACTTTCTCTGCGAATGCCAAGTGCTAAGACATCGCCCCCTTAATTAGGAAAAGTAAAGTCAAGGGCAAGTCTACATCAAGATAATTTGCTAAATTTTTCAAAAGCTACCTTACTGGAAACTTGGGAGTACTGAAAATACAACTCATAGAAAAGAACTTCCATAAAAGGAACAGGACATTATCAGGAGTCAATCTCCTCACGGAACAAGATAATAGAGTGTATTTAATAGAACTACCACAACAAAAAATCTGTTGGGGAGAAGGCCCTATGTTGGGGGAAAAATTGTAATGTATTTGCAAAGAGAAGTTATTTTTGATGACTTGAATACAAAACTTTGAGAGATTCAAAACACATACACATAAAGAAAGAGCACTTGGTATAAAAGGATAATTCAATCTACTTTATATTTGTATAGTATTTCGTAGTTTTGTTGTATATACATACAACACTGCATTTCACATGTTACACTATTTTAAATCCTTTACTTAATTCTGCATTTGAGATAGCATGTCATGGTACTGATAAAAAAAAAGAAGTAGTCATATTTTCAAAATAAAAAACCCAGCATAGTGGCAGATATTATGGGTGAAAGAAATGGAGGGAAGGGTTGCAAAAACCAGTCTTCTCATATATTTACAAATTTATATAGGTGGAGAAATGCAAAGCAAAATTTTCAGATGCTTTTGATAACATGGCAGCAGACTTTTGAAGCAGGCTACAAAAGGATGTTGATAATCTGTGTGGGTGCTCAGAGGAGTAGCAAACTTAACATGGACAATTCAAGGGAAGAGCCTCAGGAATAGAAAGGCCAAAAGAAGACATTTTAGTATACCAATTAGGATGAAGTAAGTGAACTAGGAAAGCATTCATCCCTCCAGGGAAGGGGTTTGTCATGCTGCAATATTGTTAACCACAATGTTAACATGATTTGTTCATGGGCACAGGGTTTCTGTCCTCTTTTTAATCATCCTTATTTCTAACTATCTGTAAATATGTCTCTAACTACAAACCTGTTACCAGCTATCTAGCTAGAAAACAATTCAGTACCAATCACACACACACACAAAAAAGTAATGCCACCATCAATTTAGAGGCAAAAAATGGACACACACTCACATATAGGTACACATACCATACACAGAGAAACAAGTACTTGTGTTTCTGACATTTAGGTGGTAGGATTTCATGAAATGAAAAAAATAAAATCATTTTTCTTCCACTGTCTTATTTTTACATGTTATTTCTTTCTCCTAATATTTTACTTACCTAGATACTGCACATCACAGTATTGGCTAATTTATTGCTTTCTGCCCATGTAGTTGGATCTGAAATTAGCAGAGTCAGTCCTGGACATATAACATAGGTGATGTGTCCTTCCCATTACCTTCAAAAAACTTTCAACCATGTGACCAACTCCCTGCTACATCTCCCTCTAGATTTTTAGAACTCTTTGAGCTGAAAGAATTTAGAAGGTCCTAGACAAACCAGCCTGCTGAACACTACTTCTGGTTTTTATTTCCTCAAACACCTACTATCTAGTAGATGGAAAATGATTTCAACCAGTGAATAAAAATTAAAGAAATTATCCCTACTACTAAAGCCTGCTACTAATCTGTTACCACAGCAGAACATTATGATGATCTATTCTCTAAAGGTATGGAAACTTTATTGACAAAGTGTGTAGTAGGAAATTAGAATTGAAAATGAACAGGTGGGAAAAAAATTAAATCAAACTTTGATTTCAAAATCATAAGAATTTCAGTGACAAGAACTAGTGTCAACATTAGCCTTAGCCCTGTCCTAGATAAGTAAGAGTTCTATGCTATTACATTTTCTGTTTTTCTTTTCAATTAGAAATTGATTTATATTCTTCATGATTCACTTGATTATAACTTGCTTTAGTTTTCTGTTCTGAGCCTTCAGTTGGGGACACTGATAGCTCTCATGGCTGATTGTGAAGGAAACAAGTATGTACTTTAAAAATTCTCATATGTGATTTCTTCTAATAATCCAGATAAGATCCGCTGAGTTCCTTAGCTGAGGGTAAATACACATTTCTATAAGATATTTGTTTTTAAAAGGAAACAATGTTTATATAGTTAACTGGGTTACTTAAATGCAAAAATGAGATAAAATGGAAAATTAGTTCAAATCCTCTGACTCAGAGCAAACCAGGGTTTATGTGCAGTTAAGATATACACTTGAGAACATAGAAACTTTACACTCAGTAAAATACATCTCATATGGATTGTTAAAAAAAAAATAGTGCTTCTGAGTGAAAAGTATCATTAGAAATGTTGAAAACCATTTAGTCCAACTCTTAAAATGACACATCAACATTTTAAATGTCCTAGCGGACACTGGTAACATTATATTCTTAAAAATACACAAGTAACATTTGCCTCAAGCCATGAGGATGGTACCATGCATCATAACTGTGTATTCTAACATCAAATTTCCAAAGCCACAGAAAATTATACTGTGAATCCTGAGAAATATTCTAAGTAAGCTGAGAAAATGAGAAAATACTGAGATCAAAGAATAAGATATGAGATTTTAGAGTTGGTTTACAGTGCTTTCTATTCGCTTTCACTGTGGCAGGAGCTTTTTGACTTTTCAGTTTTAAGATTCAGGGGCTATGATTCATATTAGCAATAAAGAGTTTAAATTCATGATTCCCAAAGCATGTGCCAAGGCACCCAGGAGCACTACAGTGAACTCGCCCAGGATGCTGGGGGGGTATTTGGAAATTTCAGGGTAAACACAACATTTGACATCTATCAGACACTATGCAAACTACCACGCAAGGTATTTCACAGTTTCGACATTGGAAAGTGCAACATTCCTTTCAAGGATGTCATAGCTGCGTGAAACTGGGTTTCCAGGAGGTGACGTGATGAAAAGCGAGTTCCTCCTGAAAATCCATGTGGAACAGGTAATGAAGTTGGCAGCATGCTGTTCCTAAGGTTTGAGAAGTTGCCCAACACACATATGTATACACACACACCCATTAATAAGTAATTGTGGTTATTCGCAAATGAAATAAAAATATTAATTTTATTTTTTCAATTTAACTTAACACGACACAAATAACTTACTAAGTTGTTTGGCCTTAACTAATAAGCCATTTGGCTCAACTATTTAATAAACAGAACTTTTGGTTTTTGTCTGTTGGCCTAGTGGCGCCTTAAAAATATTACTGAGCTGCTAAGTTACCATGAATTGAAAACTGAAAAACTGAAGAACTCTGGAAACGTCTAAGTGCTTTTCTAGAAAATTAAAAAAAAAAAAAAAGTTTTGCTGCAAGTAGGATCACCTACAAAATCATCCTGAGAAAGAATCTGTGTGTGTTATCGACTAATCAGTTCACCACTTAGATCTTCAAGCTTCATTGTGGTATCTCCTTTACTCTATTCCACACTTTCCAGCTTTTGCTAGATTTAAAGCCAGAAGATTATAGTCATTGAAGCTTTTCTATATTGCTGTTTTCTGAGTTTATGTCTGAGTTCACTCGGTAGGTAGAAGCCTGGTATAACAATGTCCTCATTGTAGCACCACAATTAAGCCCTGCTGGAAAGAGTCCAAAGCTGACTTTCTTCACACCAACTTGCCTCTGTGGTAATGATGTTATTTTGTGTTTCCTGTGAATTCCTTTCATTGTAAAGGTGGAATAAACAAAGCAACATTTCAAAATAATGTTCCTAAGGTTTTAAAAAGAATCTAACCCAGTCATAACATAAAAGTTTAATATTTGAAGGCTTCTTCAAATGCTAAGTGAAATAAACGTTTAAATAGCAGTGATACCTGCAACAAAGAAATACACACACACACACACACACACACCCCTATGGAATTAGAGAGGTGATCTGATATTACTGAGACTAAAAGGCAAGTAAAGCTACATAAAAAGGAAACTGCCACAGAAACACCGTGTAAAAATTGAGTAGAGGAAATAAATTGTTATCTGTGAAGTTTGTTGATTTTTCTCATTCCCTCTTTTCGTCCTGCATAGTCTGTCTTTGTTCCTTACTCTGGAAATCTCCAACAAAACCAGATAAACTTCCCCATGTTTATGCATATATAAAAAAATTCCTGGAAATCTTTTCCAATCCCAAGTTAAAACAAAGCAAACACACAAGCAAACAAAAACAGTGTGACATGCTTAACGAACAGTAATAGATTATTTTCAAAATCAGTTCCAAAAAGCATATAGTTCTTCATCTGAAGAGTTAATAATTAGACAAGAACATATTTCAATATCAGTTAAAACTGAGTTTCATAATGGATTTGTGTGTATATGTGATGATCATACAGGCATGCAGTTTCTAATTTAATTATTATAGTTTGTCTAGATACTATTCTTCTACATCCTCAAAGCATCTTGCATAATGCTTTTTGCATTAACATTCTATATTCAGTTTATTTTATTGAATTGAAGGTTCTGGGACATCTTAAGCTTTTATATTAACCTTTTCCTAAAAGATGTCAAATAATTCTTAATTCATACTATAAATTCACAAATTTTAGATCCTCCCTAAAAAAAATGAAAAGTTTTCGGAACTTACTTTGATCAAAATAATGAAAAAGCCCAAAAAACTAATTTGCAAAGAAAACCTCTTACAAATATGGTATATGCCCCGAGTGCTTTTCTTTACTTCTAATTATATCAAATGTTCATTTTCATATGTATACTATGGCCTGATAACAAAATATAGGAAAATATCATCACTGTACAATTTTCTGCTTCCTTCTGACTTATTAACCATTTATTATCATCATCATTTGATACCTTCCTTGTTTTGTTTTTATGTTTTATTTTACACCTATACTTACTTGTAGGAAAGTATTCGTTTATCCAAAGAGTGCTTTTTGATCTTAGGTTTTTATCATTTCAACTACCTGTTGGACAAAAATTTTATTGAAATGTGCAAATAAGTAATGACAGAATTGACCTCCTACTGATTTTTTGGCTAAGCCAAAGCTGTATATGAAAGGATCACTGTTATCCATAAGCAAGTAAAAGGGGTATCAATATATGGAACTAAATTTGATCTCAGATAAAAAAAATAAATAAATGATTTGGTAGCCAAAAGACATCCCTGTCCTTGCCCAAAAAAGAATAGTTTATAATATGAGGACCACATAAACCTATGTCAGGTTTGTGGAGAAGACAAGTTGGCAAGGATGAAAATGATCTCTGGCAGAGCAAATGTTTAAAAGTTTAATTATATCTTACAGTAAAAGAAAACTAGGAGCTATTGAAAACAGTGGCACTGTTGAAAAACAGTAAAACTACAGAATATTAACAGCATATGATAATTAGGAATAATTTAATAATAGAAGAGCATTGCTTATATTATACAGCAATGATATGCCTTCAAATATGTATTGAAAATCTCATTATCAAAATAATTTCTATAAAAAAGTGTGTTTTAGAAAACAAACACAACTACAGATCCCCATGAGAAACTGACCAATTGCTTGTAGCTCAGAGAGCAAATTTTATTATTCTATGAAACTAATAAGGTAGCAGAAAGCCCTGGCACAGTTTTTAGTCTCTTGCTCTGGTTCCCTTGCAAATCAGTCAAGTAACCTCAGAAATTGGGATTGCAACTGCAATTGTTCATACTGAGCAAATATTGGAAAGCTATGGCTGCTAATTCAGAGAGAGCTAAGTAACTATTTACAGGTCATTTCTAACCTAGTGACAACATTAGAAAGTATGTGACAAATAAGACCCAAGGCATCCTAATGAGTTCACACTATTTGTTTCAGTGCAAAACAGCAGTAAAAAGTTAGACAGCAGATTCTCAAACATCATTGGCAATCCAAGATCTTTTTGAACTGATTAGTTCTATAAAGAATATTGCAAGTGGTATGGACATATATCATCCAAAGACAGCTAGCCTTGGTAAAGTATCATGTAAGACTGTCTTCTCTCCTTCCAACACCTCAGTCCAAAGAGACCCTTCCCTCGCTTCTCCTTTTCAGCATGGAGTACCTACTGCTTTGTCCTGACTGCCTGGCCTCTCACTCGCAATCTCCCCTGTAACCTGCTTAATCAAGAAATGTTCAGACATTGTCGACATCAGAGAATTTCTGAGCTCCAAACCCTCCCCATGCCCCATTTTCTTAGGACTATCTAGGATACACATTACTTACAGTTCAGATAGCAAAAGCCCGTGGTGATTGATAACATTTACCTTTTAATGAGACACCTTGAATATTTTATTTTTAAAAAGGTGGAACAAGACCTGAAAGAAGAGAGGGGACTGGGCAGGGAGGTACACTCTTGATATCCCATCAAACCTCACACAAATATCACCATGTGGGGGGTCTGCCACTTCCTCTGTGCCAAGACTGACCAGACTTTTACTTCTTAACACCGTAGAAATGAGCATGTATGAAACGCACTTGCCCAATTTATTTGTGCTTTTTATTGCAAATGAAGTAATGGTCAGTGTGGCAATGATTTGAAATACAGTAGTGCAGACCGTTTCCTTGTTTATAGGGAACTAGAAAGGCAATATAAAGTGCACTTTGTAAATGTACCAGAGAGAACCATAAAACTGAATAAGCCCATTGACAAGAATACAACACAAGGTGATAACTTTAGGTTAGACCTAAATAATAGACAACCATAAAAAATAATTAGGTTTAAATACATAATCTAGAGAAAAGACTAAAAACTTTTTTTCAAAAAAATGCATACGTCTAAAGGGAATTTAAAGTTTAGATTTACTTAAAAATACACTTCTCATTTTAAAATATGGCATAGCTTGTCTTTCTACTTATAAGGAATTAATTACGTCATGTTATTATTGGCATCTCCCTCCATGTTTTATCACACTGATTGCTTTAAAATGATGTAATAGCCTTTCTTATTCTGCAAATATTTTTCCAAAATTTTATTATAAAAATTGTCAAACACACATAAAAGTGTACAACAAACATCCATATCCTGACACCTGGATGCTATAAGTAACATTTCTCTGTACTTGATTTTATGCATATCTACCCATCCTGCCAATCCATCTCATTTTTAAAATGTTTTTCAAAGTGAGGTGAAGATATTGGTACACTTCACCCCTAAACATGTTAACATTATATAAATACTTTAATTTTCTCTTATAATTTAAAAAATATGTTGCTAAGAGATAATGATAATTAACAAAATATATTTCTTACTGTGCACTATATCACTAGGAGTCTAGTTAACTTGTCCATTAGAGCTTAGTGCTTATGAGACTATGGTCTTAGTTTTAACCTCCCTAATGGGTCAATTAGCTATTTTCTTTTCCATGGGTACATATTAAACCTCTAATAACACTTAGTCAAACTGAAACTTAATATATTTTCAACAAGGGAGTACCATGCAAGAATACAGGAATCTTTAGTTACACGCAAATTGGTGAGCAGCCCCTATGGATGATGTTAATTAAAGACATTTTGTGAATGATTCATTTGTGTATTTAGTGACTGTGAAACATTTACTATTTGAAAAAGTATAATAAAATAATTATAGTTTTTTTACTTTGGAAGTGTATCATATTCACAGATATGAATGCTTTATTTTAGATATTTATTTCTGAAAGAGAGTGAGAGAGAGCATAAGTGGGGCAGGGGCAGAGGGAGAGAGAGAAGCAGATTCCCTGCAGAGCAGGGAGCCCAACCTGGGGCTGGATCCCAGAATCCTGAGATCAGAATCCTGAGATCATGACCTAAGCCTAAGCCAAAGGCAGCTGCTTAACCGACTGAGCCACCCAGGGGCCCTGATATTTATTTCTAATGCAGATTAGATCTTCAATAGAATGCAAATTATTGAAGAGTCTAATATTACCAGGCTGATCTTTGAACCTATCATAGGACAAGTAAACAGTTCTTGATTTTTCATTGAAAAACAGAGGCATCTTAATGAATAATTTAATGTTGAGCTGTTGAAAATAATGAATAGTATAACTCATGACACTTATATAATTCCCTTTATTTTACCTAATATGCTTTTAAGTCCAAATTTATCTAGGTTTATTCAGTTATTTTGATCTCTCTTCTTAAGATCGGTTGTTTTTATCACCTATTGCTGATACACATATATATATATGCTTAGAACTGCTACATGTAGACAAAATAAGGTATTACTATACTTATATTTCATATTATGCCATAAGATAAGTAATTCTTAAAATAATAAAGCAGCCTTCAACTTCCATGTATTTCATAGAATACATTTGATTCAACAAATTAAGGAATAAGTGCATTTTCAAGAATGTAAAGTTCCAAAATTATCTCTTGAGAAAAACAAATCTCTCTTTAAGACTTAGGATCTTGATAACATTCTAATTCCATATGGAAAAATTGTAAGATGCTTACCAATTTAGAAGCAAACTCCATCCCCTTATGGTTGTTTACATGTCCCTCAAAAGTTACCACTTATATGTCATCCATATTCATTTAGCATAAAGAATTCATAAAAAAAATAACAAGCAAAAGTTCAGAAATTGACTAACATGTCTACCAAGAAAATCATTAGCATAAGAGATAGTAAAAAAAATAGTTATGCCATGTGGCTATCTTACAGACTACAAACCGTTCATGGAAATTCCCAAAGGAAACCTATCACATATAGCAATCGTTCTAAGACATTTTGTTTGGAATAATGATGCCATTAACACTTAGCACTACAGTTCCCAAATGTAAGATAACAGTTTGCTCTTTATAAAGATAAACATGGTAAGTCACTGTGTAGAGAGGCTGACATGCTTTAGGAATAAATGCCACTTTAACATACAGAAATTCTCACTATCCCTGACACAAGACTACCTTTTTATTTAGTTAAAAAAAATCTGAGTTTTGATTCTGTTTCTTTATTTTATAAGAATAAACACTGATTCTTATTTGCTTAGAAGTATTAAAAAAGTCAATACTAAAAATATGACAGTAAATAAATCATGTTAATATCAAACAAGGTAATAATTTTGATGTTAATGTTAAAATACTGATGTGGTTTGAACAAAAATAACTTGAATGAAAGATTAATACTTTCAAAATACTAATAGAAAGATTTTTAGTTCATTTCCCCAACTGAGACTAAGTTCCTAAAAAGATGTTTCTATGAATAATTTAACAATTTGGTACAGTTTATGTGTCTTCCCTCCAAAATTTGGCTCTTGCCCCAAACTTTATGTATGTTATCTAAAGTGCTCACTCTAATATTCTCATGCTGGGTCTTTTGCAGTGATCCAAAATAATCTGCCATTTACTTTTTTTATTTTTCTTTCCCAAGACTTGTACATAAATGAAAAGCATCCATTCACAGCTATACCTGAATCACCATTAGTTGGGAAATGAAAACCAAACCGATAAGACAGCAAAATCTCTGCTGACCAGAGGTGTAGTTCCTTTCCCCAACGATATTCCGTCCTCAGCTTTTCACTTCAGTTGCAAAGCACACTGATTTGCAACATCACTCAGAAATTTTTCTCTTCTAAAAGCAAAAGCTCAGACTTCCTCGGTCTCTCACAAATTCCTTTCACTTACTTCTTTCACCCATTCCCACCACCTGTGTCCACTGTGTCTACCTGCTCTGTTAACTACAACACTCCCCCGTTGCAGCCATCGGATTTTCCCGGGTTGATCCTCGTCTCTATGAACCCCCTTTGGCTATCCCTTTTCTTCCTACTCACACTAGGCCCTAAGATTACCTTATTTTGACAATGACTGCTCTTTCACCTTTTGTTACAATTGAGGGGATTGGTAACGATTAATTTCCACACTGCCAGCTCCCACAACCCACACCAGCAGGTGACAGAAGGGGGTTCAGGAGTCTAGATTAGCCATGGAAACACTCCAAGTGGTATAACTGAATACAAACAATTTCAACCAACCAATCATTTTAAAGTTAGCTCCCAAATCCATGGGACTAAACTCAACTTTCCTCCGTGCTCCAATCCTTATTGTCTTTATTCTCTAATTCCTGGACTACTGCAACATTTCCCTAGCTCGCTTTCCATCCTTCCTCCCCACTTCTCCACTTGTATACAAACCGTATTCATACTCTGAAGGTGTTTTGATAAGATTCATTGGGCAGGGAATGAGAAGACTTTCACTGCTTTTACACACAGCTTTTCAAGTTTTCAACATCTTCCTCAGTGATCCAAAACTTCATTTGGGATTTATCTCTCACTCTTCCTATAAGCTGTGAATAAAATGTTCTCTTATTCTCACTTAGTCATCATATTTTTGAACCCCATTCCTGTTATATACGAGGACACAAGTGACAGAGTGTAAGTGATTTGATGTAGCTACGCAGTAATCACTGTTAGAGCAGGGTCTAGAATACAGGTGCTGCGTCCTTTCCCTCACACTAGCCTGCAGATGGTAGGATTTCAGTACCTATCATGTGACTGGAGGGAAGACGGAGAAAAGGCAGGAAAGAATGGAGTGAAGGAAGAAAGAAAGAAGACTAACTAGTATTTAAGAAACACAAACCATAATTTATATTGTAACTACTCCAGAGATATCATACCTATCACATGGTTCCCCAAAATATGTAATTTATGGATAAAAAACTGAACCAAATGCTATTTTATTAAGTTGCAAACAGTAGTATTAAAAATAATTTATAGCTCTATTCCCTGAGCAAATGTGGTAAAATTAAATTTTCAAGACTAACACAATAATGCCAAACCACTTATCAATTTGATTTCAAAAAACAAACAAAACAACAAAAACAAAAAGTTAAGACATTAGATAAACATAAGGGAATAAGTGTATTCTTTCCCATGGATGTGTGAAAGAAGTTAATGTGGTTGAGAGATGGATGCATACGCAATCGGAGTGGCAGAGATTGCTATTAGCACCAAGTATGACATCATGGAACTGGGAAGACGTTAGGTTAATCAAGAAAAAGAGAGGAAAAGGGAAATCAACAGACAATTAGATCATGAGTCTGGCAGGATGAGTAAAATAAAAACAGTAAGAACAACAGAGAGCTAAAGAGTTATGGGGAGAACTAAAGAGCAAGAAAATGAGAGAAATTGAGATTTCACTCTGGAAAAAGGATTAGCCAGAGGGAGTTGCAGGAGAATGGGGGAGATGGAGAGTGCTGACTTCGCTTGTAGAGACAGGCATCGTCTCTCTAATGAGTACCTCAGGGATTAAGAAGGCATCATGGCAGTACTGGAGGCAATGGGACCCTCCTAGACAGGACTGGTGGGGCTGCACCTGGTGCTCAGACTCAGGCACTTCATTATCCAAAAGGTGCAGAGAAGCTGGAAGGAGTTCAGAGACATGATGGAAGAATGATTAAGATGCAGAGAAAAAATGATTTATGATGCAAGATTAAAGCACTAAACAAACACTAAGTTTGGCTGAGCAACAACTTGATGGGCAGAGTAGCTATGTACAAACAGACAAAGATATAAATAATCTGGAGGAAAAACATTATTACTTAACCTGGTACCAGGAGGAGCGGTTTATAGAGAACAATTGCTATAAGGAAGAAAAGAAGGCAGCCCTAAGATTAGGAAGGGAAGTATAAACATGCAAGTGATAAATCTGTTTGCCTGATAATGCAACAAGGCACTGTCCTAGGAAATAGCTGGTTATCAGTCTGTGTGTATAAGATACCAGCAACTTGACCACACAGATGTTGCCATGATTCTAGAAAATACAATCAAGAGAATAAAATGTTAGAAGCATACTAACAATTCAAGCTCAATTCTCAAAAGGACTAAAAATATTAGCTTTTATCCTCCACCTCTTGTCCATAACAATGGTCTTACTAATGAATGACTTGAAATGTACAGTAGTTCAGCAGTTTCCAGAAAGGAGTAAAATAAGTCCTTTCAATATTGCTTCCAGTGATTCTATGTGTTGGTTTGCAATATGGTATTTTTAAAGATTAAAATGTAAATGAATCACTTATATAATTAGACATGTGGGTAGATATAAAACCTTGAAATCACCACCCTTGTGGGAGTGAGACTGCTCCTCACAGAAGGAAGCAAAGGATTCCCAGCTGGAGCTTCATCCATAATAATACATGTTGCTGCATGTCCATGGAGGCCATCCGTGTCTTCCCTATGAATCATACTGGCATACCCATCCTATCACAGGAAGAAACTGTGAACTATCCACACAGGTATTATTTTTGGACTACGATCTTCAGGTCAGCAGAACAAGTATGGTACCCACCCACCACCTCACACACGCCAATATTCACAGTGCTATCTAGAAATTTTCTTTTATTAAATAAAATCCAAGGTACAGATTTCAATATTTTAGGAAAACTGATGCTCAAGAACTAAATCAAGTAAAATTCTCATACTGATCTAGTCATACTTTCCATTTGTTTTCATTAAAATTTTTATGTGCCTGACAAACTTTCATCTCTGCACTTTAAGAATCAGTATTAATCATCTGTACCTGTTGGGTAGCAATTTCCAATTTGTAACACATGTGTGAACTTCTTATCTCATTTGAACTTCACCTTCGAAGTTAGGTATTATTAAACCTCCATTTTATAAATGACAAAGCTGAGAATTAGAGGAGTTACTGAGAAGCCAAAGTCAGGTTGACAAGAAGAATCACCAACAACAAAGACCAGCATTTTCTGACTGCATGCCCTGTGATCTTTCCACTACACTCTATTTCTGACGTGATTTGTGTCCTCAATCACAGCACCAATTAACATTTAGAGTTCTCATAACTGCAATTATTGTGTAAAGCCACAACATCATGAGTTTCTGGGGAGTCATCATAGCAATTTCCTTAAAAGTATTACTATAAAAGAGGAATGAAAGAAATAGATGAAGTAGATCAGGTAAAAAATAAGAACAAAAAACTTAGTCGCTTAAGTTTCCAGAAGGTGTAGCCATTTGTTTTTACAGAAGGGCATATCATAGTTGATTAAAATGGGTGGCTCAGTCATTAAGCATTTGCCTTTGGCTCAGGTCATGATCTCAGGGTCCTGGGATCGAGTCCCACGTCGGTCTCCCTGCTTGGCGGGAAGCCTGCTTCTCCCTCTCCCACTCCCCCTGCTTGTGTTCCCTCTCTCGCTGTGTCTCTCTCTGTCAAATAAATAAATACAATCTTTTAAAAAATAAAATAAAATATAGCTCTTGCCACAATGGAAAAAGACAGTAGAAGGTTCAGGTAGATTTAAGCATTCGGAACAAGAAGATATTCTGACATGAACTGGGGTGGAGAGAAAACAGTGTGGCAGAGGTGTACTAGGAGGGTGAGGTGAAACTTGAGGAAGAAGAATGTGGAAAAATAGTGGAAGCTCTGACAAGTTTACAGGAACTGAAAAACAAGCATACGCACAAAAAGAAACTTGGCAACTTCTTCCCAAATGCACCAAGGACCAATCTGCACAACAGAAGGTTCCAGTAGCTGAGAGGAAATACACTTAGCAGAGGCAAACATCATCTTGGAACTGACTGAAAGGAAAATAACATTTAAAATGTTCAGATTCCTTGGAAGACAGAAGTAAAGGAACTGAGTCAACTATGGAATATCACAGGGCAGAAGTTTAGAGGCTGAGGACATCCCAAGCAGTGAGCTAATGACCTGGAAAGAATAGGGATGTGGTATGAAAGGCGATGGACAGGAGAGGGAAAAGCAGGACATTCTAAAAGGTAATTTACATTTTGAAGGGAAGGGGACAATTCCTAAGAGTAACGTGCAAAAATTAAAATATAGAGAGAACAAAGAAGAAATTAAAAGGCAGCCTTTGAAAATGCCTCTCCAGGGTGCCTGGGTGGCTCAGTTGGCGAAGTGTCTGCCTTTGGCTCAGGTTATGATCCCAGGGTCCTGGGATGGAGCCCCACATCGGGCTCCCTGCTCAGCGCAGAGCCTGCTTCTCTCTCTCCCATTCCCCCTGCTGTGCTCTCTCTCCCTCTGTCAAATAAATAAAATCTTAAAGAAAAAAAGTGCCTCTCCATGAAAGTTAATATTTGTGCGTTTGAGAACCTGAAATCAGGAAATAAACTGTCTGGGTCCACATCCCATCTTTGTAGTAGGAGGGAACTTAGGCAAGTTATTTATTCTCTTTGTGCCTCACTTCCCTCACCTGTAAAGAGTAGAAAATAGTATCACTCACCATACAGTAGAGTAATAACTCAGTAAGAGAATTCTTGCAAAGAACACAGTGCTTATGAGACAGCCAAGAGTAAAATAAAGCTAAATTTCAAAAAAAAATCATGAGTATTTAGAATAGTTGAAAAATAAGAAGTGGAATTAAAAACAAAACAAAACAAAACAAAAACAGCAACAACACACACACACACACACACACACACAAGCCCAAAGGTTATAAAAATGGTAAGCCTAAGTGGAAAATAGGAAAGAAGCAAGTGTCCAACAAAAATGATATAAAGAGAGTGAGAAAGATTAAGATTAAGGCTGCTCTTTTTTATTTTTTTTTTTAAAGATTTTATTTATTTATTCATGACAGACAGAGAGAGAGAGAGAGAGAGAGAGGCAGAGGGAGAAGCAGGCTCCCCGCAGAGCAGGGAGCCTGATGCGGGACTCGATCCCGGGACCCTGGGATCATGACCTGAGCCGAAGGTAGACGCTTAACCATCTGAGCCACCCAGGCGCCCCAAGGCTGCTCTTTTTTAAAGTAATGAAAAAATGAAAGATGTTACTTAAAATTAAAATTTATCTGATCCAAGGCAATTTACATTTTAAATTCATGGAAAATGGGCAAAGCAGCCCCTTATTTCTGAACAAATCAATTCAGAAATCCAGCTTCAATCATCTAGAGGTGCCCTTATTCTCATTCCCAGAATTGCCTTCAACTAGCCAAGTGTTTCAATTCTGATTCAAGTAAATAATCAAGCATTTCATGTTGGAATGCCCTTTCAAAAATACTAAAGGAAAGTAATTCCTGCCTATCTTCCAAATATAAATTGAATTAAGTCATAGATGCCTGTTCTAACAAAGAAGTTTTAAGCTTTCACGATGTTATAAATATTTATTTTTAAAATGGATCAATAATAACAATAATAACCAACTTTTTAAAATGCTCATTATTATGTACTAAACCCAACATATTTCATTTCAAGCTCCTACTGGTAGACATTATTTTTAACCCAAAATAGGTTGTGATAAAATTGATAATCAGAGCAGTTTAAACTAGTACTTCATTTAGGTCATAGAGTCCTCAGTAGTACAGTATGGATTTCAATAAAGGTCTATCTAAGTAAAAGTCTGTTCTTTTAATAATGTTTCTATATTGAAGCCTTTTTTGAATAATAACTTGAACTGAGCCACTACATCACATAATACCAGTCATCCTAGATTTAAAGTAGTTATTTAAACCAGTATTTTTAAAATCATTTTTAATTTTGGTAAAACAAATGTAACATGAAATTTACCATCTTAGCCATTTGTAAGTATATAACTCAGTATCAGCATGTCTATTCACTTTGTTGTGCAAGAAATCTCCAGAATTTTTTCATCCTCTACAACTGAAACTCTATACCCATTGAACAAGTTCCCATTTCTCTTCCCCCCAGTCCTGGAAACCACCATTCTACTTTTTTTTTTTTTTTTTTTTTTTTAAAGCTGAATAGTTTTTCATTGAATATACATGATACTGTGTTTGGTTTGGCCACTTATCCATTGATGGACAATTGTTTCCACCTCTTGACTAATATGAATAATGCTGCAATGAACATGGACATGCAAGATCCTGTTTTCAAGTCTTTGGACATATACCCAGAAATGGGATTGCTGGATCATGTTATAATTACATTTTCAATTTTTCTTATGGAAACTCCATACTGTTATCCTAAGCTGCTGGATCATTTTACATTTCCATTATTAGTGCACAAGGTTCCAATTTCTCCACATTCTCACCAACACTTGCTATCTTTTTGTTGTTTGGATTGTAGCCATCCCAATGGGTATGAAGTGATATCTCATTGTGGTTTTGATTTGAATTTCTCTAACGGTCAGTGATGTTTAGCATCTTTTCATATGCTTGTTAACCATTTATCTATCTTCTTTGGAGAAACGTCTATTCAAGTTTTTTGCCCTTTTTTCAAGCAGGTTTTATTTTCTACTGTTGTTATTGAGTTATAGAAGTCCTTTATATATTCTGAGTATTAACCCTTTTCAGATATGTGATTTGTAATTATTTTCTCCAATTCCACAGGCTGCCTTTTCACTCTGTCATCTCCTTTGACAGACAGAAGTGTTTAAGTTTAATATAAACAAAACCAGCATATTTTTACCCCAACCTGTATCTATCTATCTATCTATCTATCTATCTATCTATCTATCTATCTAT